>NC_134406.1:87613682-87913682 GCF_038048845.1 Mixophyes fleayi | reverse complement strand
GTGGGCTGGTTTGCCATTGTCCTATAGTTCCCCTCTTTTGGGATTAATCGACAGGTGAAAAGTCCTAAATGTAGCTGAGTTGCATAAATGTCCCACAGACAGCACAGAATGATATAAAATAAATGTAGGTAAATGAAACCAGTCTAATACATAACTACACTGCCAGGGGTGTATTAATATTTGAGGAACATTTGAATCAGGCTTTTGCCTCAAGACCTGACCTACATGACACCCCCTTAGAAAATGTAACATTTGTATGTATTATATGTGTCATAGACAGACAGATATGTGCTGGATATTGTTATAAATGACGAAGGTGCTATAAAAACTGGCCTTTTTGCCCACCTCACTTAGCCAAGTAGCTGAACTTGTGGGATTGAGAATGGCATGTAAATTGGCAGAGGGTAAATCAGTTAATATACACTGATTTTTAGTATGTTTCTCAGATAGTGGGTGAGGTTGAGGCAACAGAGAAACGTTTATGACAATAACAGGTCACCAGTAGCGCACTCGCATTACATAAAGGACTTGTGACAGCGACACAGTTACCAAATGAAGTAGCTGTTATTTAATGTAAAGCCTACACACATGACTAGGATCCAATATCACTCGACAATAGCAGGGTGGATGAAGCTGCCAACTGAGAAGCAGATTTATTTATGACAACTGACAAAATAATGGTCTTTTTAAATGATAAGCACACAATAATTAATTAAAATGCAAGATTTGTGTTCCCTACAGGTCTGGAAGGTGAAGAGATGTGGTCAGTAGTCCTCTGGACTCTGGAGAGATGAACAAGGTAGGCCCTTGGCTCTCAGAGCATATCTTCCAGACCTAGCTGAGGCAGGACATGGTCTGACTCCTCTGGGTAAAATAGGTATTCGTAAGCTGGTAAGAGCATACTGGTGTGCCCCAGACTTTTCTTCTCAAGCTAGTAGGAAGGCAATGCCCTGTTTTACTTGATTGAGGAAAAATGTTGGAAAAAAATACCAATAGAGCCATATCATACCCCTCCTACAGATGGACTTTTTCCATGTAAAACAAATCAACTTCATCCAATTGCCACCTTGCAGGAATCTCAAAAATTTATTGGTGAGTACTATGTATTTAATAACTGGATGAAGACATTTCCAGCTGCTACTAATACTGTTGTTTAATACCCAGAAACTTGTATGCAGATATTGTATCCCTAGAGTTATAAATATAGGGGTGCCCATATTACTGGTGATATCTTTTCAGATCATGTGTAAAACTTATGGGAATTTGATAGTAATTTACATACTCTCTATATGACACAAGCCTGTGGGAAATTAGAGAGGGTAAAGGATGCTATAAAGAACGAATTGAGTAGAGTGTTAGTTGAAACTAGATTAAAGTGGCCAGTAGCTTTTGCCATTAGCCCTCCCCACTATCAGAAGCACTCCTACACCGCCTCTTAACCTGTAACCTTTTGAAGTACTTTTGATAAGCAACCTCACTTGATTGTAGATTCCCGAGATGAGTTAATAATGGAGAGACTGTTCAAAATATTATAAAGAAAAGCAAATAGTAAAACAGCAACAAAGAACATTCGAAACACTGTCTCCTGATATGTTACACTAACTGTCATGATGTTGGACTGGGAGAATATATTATGGACTGTAATTTCCTACGCTCAAGTTGTTTGACAGACTGATGAGATGACCCATACCAAGCGTTAATGACCAGCACCATATCTCTGGAGGTAGCAGAAAGCCACACTTGGACCCATTCCACCCACTGCAGAAAAGTCAACAACCCAGAGAAGGTTCAAAATATAGCCAAGGATGGCACTTGTTAATCTGTGGCGGGAGACCTAAGATCTCAGTTAATAACACCTGAGCCAAGGGCTTTGCACAGAATGTTATCCCATCATAAAGCAGCGGTTTTTCTGTTTTTCCATTTTCAGTGTTTCTCTCATCCTTATTGTTTCTAGCATATTTTATTTCTGCAATGGTGATCAGGTGATGGAGACTGGTTCAGGTAATGATACTGAGGATGTGGGGATGAAGGAGAAATTTTTAACACAATCGGTCCAGCCAATTACACTATTTAATTTGGGGATAAAGTAAAGGTCTGCTAAACTTGGAGTTCGGAGATAGTGTGAGGGGCTATTGTCTGAAGAACATTGTGTCTGTAAGTACTGTGACCCCATAGTTGAAGGGAGGTGCATCCAGCGATGCCAGTCCAGTAATAATTTGGACTTCAGCGGGCATCCATGAGAATGTATATCATTCTTTGGTGGGTAGGGTTTTATACCAAACTGAATGCTGGGTGTACTCTCACATGCCTCAGAGACCATATTATGCAGGATTAATTCTCTTTCCACAAAATAATTTCTGAGGTACTCGAATTATGGGGTGGGAGGCCAATAGAGGGAAGGTATAATTCAACTAGGTCCCTTAGTTTGAAGTTTTGCAATACTCAGTAGACCGATCACTGTTTCAAATATAAAGAAACTGGAGTATTGGTTCGCTGAACAGAATGAGCAGACAATAGCCGACCCACAATTCTTGATGAAAAACCCATCAATATTATTAGAGTGCATTTAACTTAAAAGGTTGAAGGATATCATAAATTAAGTTGTGTAACAGACATATGTATTGTGAAAGTTCCTCCTGGTTATTGTTTAAATGTTATTCAAGGAACTTTAATTGAAAATTGTGTATTGTAATGTATTATATTGTGCCTGATATCCTTTCAGACAATATGCTATATATGTGTGTAGGGCATACAAATGTCTAACTCCGAGCTCCAGAGGTATATGTTTTCGAAAAGTAATTGTCACGTACCAGTAGGGTTAAAACCGGATCCTAGTAGTTCAGCCGGGATTGGCGTTACTCTCGCTAGGGGCGCGGAGTCTAACAAGTGAAAGGTGTTCACCAGTGATTCCCGCAAGGGAATATGGGCTTTTGCGGCTTCCACTTGCAGGTCGCGGTCCCCTAAGGAAGTTCCCAGTGAACCACAATAGAGAGAGCGTAGAATCAATGAGGGATAAACTTGCCACTTGATCGAGATGATGCCGGTAATGTTTTAGCGACGTTGCCACTTGGGAGTGGAAATAGCAGGGAGATACTGCAACGTAGATACTCGGAAGTTGGCTTGCAGACGTAGAATATAGTTGCCACTTGGGGGGTGCTGACCGGAGCTTCGGTAGCGAAGCCACCAGAGGTGGTGTTCCCGGAGGAATAGCGGCTTGGAACCTCGGAGAGGAGCAAAACACAGGAGCTGTATCCAATACTAGAGTCAGGGACTGACTGACTAAAAGAACCAGCATTGAGTTCTGGGCATAGGGTTTAGATATAGTGCAGTTCCTATTAGGCAGCCAATAGAGGGCAGTGAGAGCACAGAAAAGGACTAGACAGTTCTGCGCATGCGCAGAACACTGAGCGCTGAACGGAAGAGGGGAACAGACAGCGCTGGACGGTGGCAGCGGCGTGGAACCAGGTAAGTGAGTTTTGTTAAACAGGGGGGGAATCCTGGTGGAGGAGACCTCCAGAGTCAGCGGGGACAGGCGCCGGCTCCCGCGGAGACAGCGGGAGTCCGGCGTGTGACAGTACCTCCCCCTTTAAAGGTGGGCACTGAACACCTAGGACCTGGTTTTTTCGGAAAACTGGAATGAAATTTTTTCAGCAGAAGAGGAGCACAGATGTCTGCAGCCCGTACCCAGGAGCGCTCTTCGGGGCCGTACCCTTTCCAGTCAACTAGATACTTGATTGTTCCCCTAGAACTCTTGGAATCCAGAATATGGCTGATCTCGAATTCATCAGTTTGTTGGAGGGAAAGAGGAGTAGTAGATGTAACGGGCACAGTGAATCGATTAATGATGAGCGGTCTCAATAGGGAAATATGAAAGGCATTAGCAATACGCAGAGTGGATGGTAGTCGTAACTTAAAACAAACCGGACTGATTACTTGAATGATCCTATAAGGACCAATGTAGCGAGGAGCCAGTTTCATACAGGGTACTTTAAGACGAATATTCTTTGTAGATAACCATACCTTGTCGCCAATCTTCAACAGAGGAACAGCTCTGCGTTTCTTATCTGCCGCTAACTTGTAGCGAGTGAGGATTTTTTAAGCGCCTTCCGAACTCGAGACCAGATGGATAGAAAGTCCTGCCGAAGAGTGTTAACTGCTGGTACTTGGGTGGGAGGGAGGGCTGAAAATTCTGGCATGCGAGGATGGTGCCCAAATACCACGGAGAAGGGAGTGGATGATGTGGATTCATGAAAGGAATTATTGTGAACAAATTCTGCCCAGGGCAATAAATCCATCCAATTCCTCTGATTGGCTGAGGAAAATATCCTGAGAAACGTTTCAAGATCTTGGTTTACTCTTTCCGTCTGGCCGTTGGTCTGGGGATGATACGCGGAGGAGAATTTCAGACGGATGCCCAGAAGATGACAAAGGGACCTCCAGAACTTTGAGACAAACTGCACCCCACGATCCGAGACAATCTCCGCGGGACAGCCATGCAGTCGGAAAATCTCCTTTACAAAGTGTTGAGCCAGACATACTGAGGACGGAAGGCCGATGAGTGGAACGAAGTGTGCCATTTTAGAGAAGCGGTCCACAATGACCCAGATGGTATTGAATTTATTAGCTGGGGGTAAGTCAGTGATAAAAATCCATGCTAATATGAGTCCACGGTTTGGTAGGTAGTGGAAGAGGGTGGAGTAGCCCCTGTGGGACTTGGCGGGGGGTTTTGTTTTGAGCACAGGTAGGACAGGCAGCCACGAAATCTTTAACTTCAGAGTGGAAATTGGGCCACCAGTACTGTCGAGAGAGTAATTCTGATGTTTTACGGGAGCCAAGATGGCCTGCGAATCGTGAAGCATGGGACCAGCGTAGGAGACTCTTCCGTAAATGAGGAGGAACAAAAGTTTTCCCCTGAGGGGGAATAGGAGCTGGAGTTGTTGAAAATAATTTTAGACATTTAGAGTCCAAGATAGGACGTTCCGGCAAAGTGTCTGTTCCCAGATTACCTGGAAAAGCCCGAGATAATGCATCCGCCTTCTTATTTTTTATTCCGGGTTTGAAAGTGACCCGCAGATCAAATCGGGTAAAGAAAAGCGACCAGCGGGCTTGACGCGGATTCAGGCATTGGGCTGTCTGGAGATAGAGTAAGTTTTTATGATCCGTGAAGATCGTAACTGGATGACGAGCCCCCTCCAAAAGATAGCGCCACTCGTTTAGGGCCAATTTCATGGCCAGAAGTTCTTTGTCCCCGATGGCATAATTGCTCTCTGCTGGCAGAAATTTGCGGGAGAAGAATGCACATGGATGGAACCTGCCTTGGGAGTTTTTTTGAGAAACAACTGCCCCCACACCGGCGGAGGATGCATCCACTTCTAGAAAGAAAGGAAGAGAAATATCGGGTTGCTGGAGGATAGGTGCAGAGGAAAAGGCTCTTTTGAGAGAATGGAACCCTTCCAATGCTTCTGGGGACCAAACCTGTGGTGTTGCTCCTTTACGGGTAAGAGCTATCAGAGGTGCCACAATAGAGGAATAACTAGCAATAAACCGTCTATAATAATTGGAGAAACCCAGGAAACGTTGAATGGCTTTGAGTGTGGTTGGTTGGGCCCAGTCGATTATAGCACGAACTTTCCCGGGATCCATTTGTATGCCTGATCCAGACACTAAATAGCCCAGGAAAGGCAATTTAGAGGCCTCGAAAATGCACTTTTCCAACTTGCAGAATAAATGGTTGATGCGTAATCTGGAAAGAACTTCAGCCACATGTAGGCGGTGAGAGGAAAGGTCTCTGGAGAATATTAGGATATCGTCTAGATATACCACTACGTAGGAATATAGTAAATCACGGAAGATTTCGTTAATAAAGCTTTGAAAAACAGCAGGAGCGTTGCATAGGCCGAACGGCATTACCAGGTATTCGTAATGCCCGTCCCTTGTATTAAAAGCCGTCTTCCACTCATCCCCAGAGCGTATCCGAATCAGGTTGTATGCACCGCGGAGGTCGAGTTTAGTGAAGATCCTCGCACCCTTGATGCGATCGAATAGCTCGGTGATCAAAGGAATAGGGTAGCGGTTTTTAATAGTGATGGTGTTCAAGCCTCTGTAGTCGATGCAAGGACGGAGTGCTCCATCTTTCTTCTTCACAAAGAAAAACCCCGCTCCGGCAGGTGATGAGGAAGGTCTAATGAAGCCGCGTTGCAGATTTTCCTTGATGTAACGTGTAGTAGCCTCTGTCTCGGGTAATGAGAGCGGATAGACTCGGCCTCGAGGAGGGGTTTTCCCCGGAAGGAGATCGATGGGACAGTCCCAAGGTCGGTGGGGTGGTAGACGCTCGGAAGAGACTTTGGAGAAGACATCCACAAACGAAGAGTACTGGTGCGGTAGGATAACCGTAGTGGGTTCTGGAATTTGCGTGAAGCCGAGAGGCTTGACTGGTGTCAGGCAGTGGTGAGAGCATGCTGGGCCCCATGCGATGATTTGTGATGAGGGCCAATCCAGATGGGGTGAATGAAGATGGAGCCATGGTAATCCAAGGATGATTGGGCTGATGGTCAATGGCAGGACGAGAAAGGAAATTTTTTCCCAGTGGAGGGCCCCCACTTGCATGGAGATAGGTCTGGTACGTCTAAGAATACTGCCGTGAGGGAGACGGGAGCCATCGATGCCAGTAGTGGCCATGGGCCTCCTCAGCGCAACAGTGGGTAGCGCAAGTTGTGTTACTAACGATTGTGATATAAAGTTCTCAGCTGCTCCTGAATCCAACAAGGCTTTGGACGACCTGGGCCCTGAAAGAAGATGCAAGGTGACAGGAAAAGAACAGGTTAGATCTGGAAAAGAAGTTGGAGAGGAAGTAAAAGTCCCCAGACTGACCTCTCCAGTGCAGGCTAGGGTTTGTCGTTTCCCGAACGCCGGGTACAAGAAACCAGGAGGTGACCAGAATCTCCACAATATAGACATAATTTGTTTTTCATCCTTCTCTCCCTTTCATCCGGAGTTAAACGGGAGTGCCCCAGGTGCATAGGCTCATCCGTAGACGTGGGTGGCTGAAAGCGAGGAGCTAGCCGGAGGGTAGTACGTCTAGGAAAGTCTTTCTCGGACGATCTTTCCCGAAGCCGGAGATCTACCCGGTTGCAGAGAGAAATTAATGCGTCTAAGGTGGGAGGTAATTCTTGAGTCGAAAGGGCATCCTTGATTTTCTCTGACAGCCCTTGCCAAAAGGCAGCGACAAGCGCCTCATCATTCCACTGGAGTTCGGAGGATAGAGTCTGAAACTCAATAACGTATTGAGCCACAGACCGTGAGTTCTGACGGAGTCTTAGGATGCTTGTAGCAGCAGATGTTACTCGTCCTGGTTCGTCAAAAATCCTCCGGAATGCTGAGGTGAAGGCTGTAACATCGTTGAGGAGTTCGTCATTACGCTCCCATAGAGGAGAGGCCTATGCTAGGGTTTGGCCGGATAGGAGTGAGACCATATAAGCCACTTTAGACCTGGAGGTAGGAAAATTCTGAGGTAATAACTCAAACTGGATGGAGCATTGATTTAAAAAACCACGGCAGGAGTTAGGGTCACCATCAAATTTGGAGGGAGTTGGCAAACGCAGAGAGGAAGCAGCTGCAGGAGGACCCTCAGCGACTTGTGGTTGTGGTTGAATAGCCGGCTGAGGCGGAGCCACCTGTAGTGCGTCTAAACGGGTAGCCAGAGTTTGCAGACATTGTAAAAGTTGCATCTGAACCGCATCTTGGCGCTCCACTCTTCCAACCAAGTGTTGAAGCATATCCTTGGCGGAAGGTTCTCTATCAGGATCTGACATGGCTGGTTCTTAGTGTCACGTACCAGTAGGGTTAAAACCGGATCCTAGTAGTTCAGCCGGGATTGGCGTTACTCTCGCTAGGGGCGCAGAGTCTAACAAGTGAAAGGTGTTCACCAGTGATTCCCGCAAGGGAATATGGGCTTTTGCGGCTTCCACTTGCAGGTCGCGGTCCCCTAAGGAAGTTCCCAGTGAACCACAATAGAGAGAGCGTAGAATCAATGAGGGATAAACTTGCCACTTGATCGAGATGATGCCGGTAATGTTTTAGCGACGTTGCCACTTGGGAGTGGAAATAGCAGGGAGATACTGCAACGTAGATACTCGGAAGTTGGCTTGCAGACGTAGAATATAGTTGCCACTTGGGGGGTGCTGACCGGAGCTTTGGTAGCGAAGCCACCAGAGGTGGTGTTCCCGGAGGAATAGCGGCTTGGAACCTCGGAGAGGAGCAAAACACAGGAGCTGTATCCAATACTAGAGTCAGGGACTGACTGACTGAAAGAACCAGCATTGAGTTCTGGGCATAGGGTTTAGATATAGTGCAGTTCCTATTAGGCAGCCAATAGAGGGCAGTGAGAGCACAGAAAAGGACTAGACAGTTCTGCGCATGCGCAGAACACTGAGCGCTGAACGGAAGAGGGGAACAGACAGCGCTGGACGGTGGCAGCGGCGTGGAACCAGGTAAGTGAGTTTTGTTAAACAGGGGGGGAATCCTGGTGGAGGAGACCTCCAGAGTCAGCGGGGACAGGCGCCGGCTCCCGCGGAGACAGCGGGAGTCCGGCGTGTGACAGTAATTTCTGAAATTATGACTATTTCCCGGATAGCATAACTGATGTCCAATGACAGTATGGTGATATTAAGAGGGTCAAATATCACAGAAAAATGAAACGTACTACTGAGATCCTGTAATAGTATCTTAAAAGAGTGAGAATGTTAAGTAAAGGGTGGCCTGTGGAAGTCATATAATTGGATGAAGTAGGCTAAATTGATTAATATTGTTTTACCGTGCAATTGCGATTGGTATGCTATGTCATAACAGGATTAGTAACGCAATCGCATAGCTAAACAGCACACACTTACATTCACACTTACAGTTTGAAAATAGTACACATTTATTAAAGTTCCATACATAGATAATACTACAGTAAAGGTAACTATGTTTCAGGTCCACAGAAATGTTCAGTTCAGCCCAGCAAGTGAATGCAGAAAGAGGGAAACATGTGAGAACAGACCATAATGCAGGTTTAGCTGGTGCAATGTGTAACAATTAATTGAGGGTAATACTATGTGGCATAATATAAACTGGTGTGGCATAATATGAACTTCGGCCAAAGGGGGAAGGCCTAGTGCTTTTTTATGCAGAAGTCTCTGTTATTGTCAACTAATGAGGTGGCCCCAAGAAGTTGCTGTACCCGGGCCCAAAATTCCTCTTGATGGTCCTGCCTGTGAGTCAAGGGGGCAGACGTCTCTAGGTAAATAATCTAAATGTTTCCTATCCATTCAAACTGATGGATCACATCCAATTAGCTTTCATCCACCTCCCATAATTTACATACTGTGTTATTTAAAATTAATAAAATAACTATTTTGTGGGATATTTGAAAAAAGCAGAACATTGGTTCCCTACAGTGGCGCCCATATAATTGGTGGTATTGCTATAGTGTGGGGGTGGTGTAATGTTGAGGTATTTCTGAATGCTGCAATGGGGGTGGTAATGCTGGTTGCTGTAATGTGGGGGTATTGACATAGCATGAGTGTGTGTGTAAAAGGGGGAGGTTATTTATTGCTGTAATCTGGGTATCAATAATGTATTGTCATGGCATTTATTGATGCAATGGGGCTGCTAACAATGTAATGTTGGGGGTTATTAGATTAAATAGCCCTATTTGGTAAATGTGAATGATATTGATTTAATGTTGGAGCTGGTTGAGGTGCCTAGAGTGTTTATTAGTTGTCAGCTTTCCAGAAGGTGAACAGTATCTAGTCCTTTTCCTAACGGGGACCCAGCCTTCCAGGATTTGGTCAAGCAATAACTGAACAAAGTGGGGGATCTTAACATAATGTGGGAGGTAGGATATTAATTTAATGGTGGCGTGTAGGTGGGGGCTAATAATTTAATGGTTGGTGCTATTAATTTATTTGTGAGTGATGGTGGGGCTATTTAATTTAATAGTGGTGCCTAGTGATTTAAGGTGAGGTAACAGGACCTTTAATTTAATGCTGGGGTGGTTTGGAGCTATTAATTGAATATGTGGCTGAGTTTGGGGAAGATGGCTATTTATTAAATGTTAAAATTAATTATTTAATGGTTGTGGGAAATGGTTACATTAAATATACATGCTATTTAATTTATTGCTGGGGCTGTTTGGTGGGAGGGAAATTTAAATTTATTTATTAAATGGGAGTATATTAATTTAATTTTGGGGCATGGTTGGAAGGAAATAGATCTATTTATCAAATGTGAGTACTATTATTTTAATGTTGGATCTGACGTGAGGCCTAATTATAAAACATGGGTGCTATTGATTTAATGCTGGGGCTCACTGGAGTTTTCTAAATTTCATGTACCCATTCTTTTCTAAATAGGTTCTTAAACAATCCAGGATCCAGACAAGCAGCAGCTAAAGACACCAGCAGCCACAGGTAGTGAAAGCGACAAGAACAGGTAGGAGAGAGCAGGACAGTCTGCCAAGTGTCCTGAATCTGGTAGGGTAGCCCCGAATTTGGGTGACTGTCCTGCTTTACACTGTACTGCGCGTAAAGGCAGAGCTGCGAGCATCTAACAGTAGTGCGCACTGTATTGCCTGTGTATTTGTCTAAAATGATAACCATGTTACATTTTAGGGGCACCCCATCCCAATTGCAAGGCACTACGGAATTTGCTGGCGCTATATAAATAAATGATGATGATGATGATTCTTAAGTGTCCCCTTAATCCAGCTCAAGGGACAGGGTATTAGATTGACACCTAGTGCTCTGATCAAGCCCTTTTGCTGGTAAAAACATCAGGTTTTTTTAAAGCAAAAGGGCTTTTTACACTTTTATAAATCAGCTCCTGTGTTTAATACTACTGTAGTAGAACAATATTATATAATCTATTGCTATAATATGATATAAATATATACCCCATTATAACCAGCCAAGTAAGTAAAGAAAAAGGTGCTGTAGGGGGAAAGAACATATAAAAATATATAAAAAAAAATGCAAAATAAAGTGAGATTTGGTTTTTGCTGCATTGTTTATTTTCATTATTTGAGATTTATCATTTATAACAATCCATTCAAGTGCCACTGGGTTAAGCAACACTATTTTTTTTTAAAAAAGATTTTGGTTTTATGCATTTCCTGGTACTCCAGGGGCTTTGTAACAAATAGGGAAATGATCAGGGTGGGCAAAATACCAAACGTGATAAATAAGTTTGTGCCTATGCTCCATGTTGCCCTGCACCTACAATGCCACATCAGCATGCAACAATATTGTGCTTGGAGCCCACAGTAGGTGGACATGTGTGCTGTGCACGCCAGGGCTGATTTTTAGTCCCAGTCTGCCCCTGGGATCAATGTAAAGATTTGTCTAATGAACTTTTAATACAAAGACACAGGACAAGGACAAGAGGTAATCAGCTATGACTAGAAGAATAGTTTTCCCATCAGCATAAGCAGGGGTTATTTATTGTAAGGCTGGTTAAGCTGTGGAATTCCTTAGGAAATTAGATGGTTATGACATGTTTTGGAGATGGAATGGATGCCTTTATTACAAGAAATGATGCACGTAGCTGTAATTACTAGAGCAGTGATGGCTAACCTGTGACACTCCAGGTGTTGTGATACTACAAGCCCCAACATGCTTTGCCAGTAGATAACTAGCTGATAGCTGACAAAGCATGCTGGGGCTTGTAGTTTCACAACACCTGGAGTGTCACAGGTTAGCCATCCCTGTACTAGAGGGCAATATGGGTTTCATTGAACCAGGGAATTTACTCCAATTGCCATTTTTTGTGTGTCAGGATGCAATCTCCACCACATACCTCTAGATCAACAGAATTATAAGTTATGTAAATGTATGTTGTGTATGTTTAAAATGTCTAATGGTTAGGGCTATATGAGGTGAAAGACTTTTTATCAAACGTTCTTTTAATTACGTTCTCTCTAAGCCTAAAACTAATGCTCTTTGGCAAGAAACTTTTTATTATTTATTTATTGTTATTATTTTTATGTGCCTAACAGCGGCTTGAGAAAAAGTACACTGAAAATCTCCAAAATGTATATATATATATATATATATATATATATATATATATATATATATATATATACACTGTTATGGTCGCATTGGCTCTAGCAGTAAATATTGTCCATGCGATTAATGTGGTTCCAACGCACAAAGAGATTTAATAGCAAAAGATAGCAGAATTACAGCAAACCATGATGATGTATAAGAAGGTTTAACAAAATACAGGAAAGTATAACCGAATACATTACGCATGTGCCCCTGGATCCAGGTTCAGATTCAGTCTTGAAGTCTGCAGCCGAAGAGATCTAATACTGGGCCATGGACTTGCTTATATACAGTTTGCGTTAACATAAACAGTGGTGATGTCACAAATATACACATATAACACTAAGAAAGTTATTCATTGGTTCATTCTTTATGCTGTTCCAGTAGACTGCTAGTCATAGGTCAGTTCATTTGATCTCTTCACAAAGGTGGGACAACTTACTCCAACTGTTGCCTGTGTGTCTTCCTGATGAAAAAACAGTTTAGACTGACCCATAAACAAAGTGTTTTTTAGTATTAATCTTGTGATCGCTATGTGCGATCGTTACTTTGTTAATACCGGATTTCTGCTGGTAAAATATGGATTAATATGAGACCAAACTTATTAACCATTATTAACCGTAGCGTACTAATCGCAATTGCACGGTAAAACAGTATTAATCAATTTAGCTTACTTCATCCAATTATTTGACTTCGACAATGCACAAATATTTTGTAACAAAGGGAGTGGTTTGACACAGGCCTCTAAAAGAGAAATCAGCTATTTAACTGCCAGTCCGAAGGTAAAGGCTGCAGGCCAAGTTACATACATGTATAGCATTGCACCTAGGTTTAGAGATATACAGGTCTGAAACATGTCTGACAAAGTAAAAGTATAAAATGTGATTATGTGAATTAACTTACTTGCTTTGAAAGTGTGTTTTCTACAGCTATAGAAGGTTGATGGGGTGTGTCTGCAATAAGAAATAATTATAGAACACCTACGGGGAACTACTTTGTGAAGGAAAAGTGGGAGTGTCGCCTGTCCGTCAAGCTAAGCGGTGGGAGGAGTCTCAAGTATACAAATGTGGATTGTGCACTTGTGCATGACAACCGATGCTAGCTAGTGGCCGGTGACCAGAGAGGGTAACTGGAAACAGACTGCGTTAGGTCGCCTGGTGTCATCCTGATGAAGTGTATGCTGTTTATTGTGATGGAACAATAAAAGTACCATTTATTTCAAGCAAGAAGTTGCCCATGTTTGAATCCCCTGAGGGTGCCAGTGTCACAATATATATATATATATATATATATATATATATATATATATATATATATATAGTATAATTAGGAGGCACTCACAGGACTTTTCCAGATTATTAAAGTGTTTATTCCATTAAAAATTGGTCAATGTTTCAGGCTCCACACAGCCCTTTATCAAGACTGTGTGGAGCCCGAAACGTTGACCAATTTTTAATGGAATAAACACTTTAATAATCTGGAAAAGTCCTGTGAGTGCCTCCTAATTATACTATTTTTTACATTCATGTTACTGGAGTTCCTGCACCCAGGCTGGAGAAATATCTACAAACGTGAGTGCCTTTCCTGTTATGTGTTTTATATATATATATATATATATATATATATATATATATATATATATATATATATATATCAGCAATGGACTAATTTAGTCAGTGATGCAATATAGTATATGTAAAATGTAGTAAGAAACAAATGTACCATACAAGCAATGCAAGGGTTAAGACTTACCAGCCAGTCAGCCAGTGCCTATGTAGAGATATGGATTGCCCCGTGTGACTCCGCAAACCTCTCATTGTACCTCCAGAATTGCTTGAACTGTTGAGGGATTGAGCTGTCTGATAAGGGCTGTTAAAAAGCATGGAGAAGTGCCTGAGAACAATAGAAAGCAGGATGGGAGAGATGAGGAGCATATACTTGAATGAAGAATGCCTGACTGTTATACAATAATTTTTGTCTATCTGTGGCATCAGCTTCTTTTTCCATTTGATTTAATGAATCTAAATCATAACCCTTATTGACAAATCTTTTTTTTTATAGGAAAAGCCACTTGGATATGATATTAAGCTGAATTGCTACAACTTATAAATGTTTTTAAGCCAGCTGCCTTTATATCCTCTATTTATAATGATATAGGTGTTGGCTGCTGGAAAACTGGCAGAGTGCTACCTCTGAAACGCTAGACTTAATGCAAGATAGATGTGGGATAAACTATAATCTGTAACAGGAATATAACCGTGCAGAGACAGGAATTGTCATAGGAACAAGTAGGATTTTTATAGTAACTGTATTTATTGACTTTAGCTTTAATCATCACACAAAGGACAAGGTTGTTTGGAAGATCTACAGAATACCATTTTAGTCCACCTTCTGGACCCAATAAGTTCAACTGTCATTGTTATCCACTGCCTCCTTGCTTGCAGCAGCTGCCATCAAACATAGGCAACAACTGTTCTACCTGTTTCCAGCAGTGAGCAAGATATTAGAAAAGAATTCTAGACACACAGCTAGTCTACTGCCAAGAATTCCTGTGGTGTAAGAAAAGGCCTTCTCTAGAAACAGAAGTGGCAGGCGGTTTGGTTTGGATAACTGATGAAAGACAGTTATGTTTAACAACAGTTGACTGCATACAGTGACTGGTTCACATTTTGTGCCTCCACCTTCCACTGTCTCTCCTGCAGCACCATCATTAACTGCACAGGAATACTAATGACTGATCTATTGTTGGTGGTTTATTATGCTACTACCTTACAATATCCGCACATACTTTTCACCACTAGCAGTTGCAATTTTTATTCCACTACAGCGAGGCAGATTTGGAGGGAGGGATTCCAGGAGGCAACACACCTTCTGAATTTATTAGAACCATTTTGGGACTGCTTGTTAAGTCTGTCACTGCACTGTCACTCACTGTACCTCAGAGGCAGAAGTACAGTAGTGTCCACTAGACCTCCAAATCAGAGGCCACTCTCTAGTTCTCAGGCCAGAGGAGAAGCAGCCTAATTCCACAGGGTCTCCATGGGTTGCTGCAGCATCTCACACTAGACCACCAGGTAAGAGCACAGTCATATTCTTATTACAAGGAGCCATGCTGTCCTGGACATATAGAAAAACAGTTCCCCTCATCGTGTAGGCTCTGTATGGGGGGATCTAGTCACACTCATGACTCTGAAAATAAATTTAAAATATGTAAACATGAATTTATGTATTGCCTAACATTTTTATTTTCTACAAAGTGGGTTTGCAGCAATATTCAAGGCCTGTTACGGGAAATGTGTTCAGTTAATGATTAATCATATTGTGTACTTTGAAGTAGTACAACTCAAATAAACTGACTAACACAGCTTTTATATTTAATCTAAGAAAACATTGTATGCAATAGCATGTTATTCGGACAACCAGTTCCATTTTCTTGTCACACTAATGACCTGAAACAACAGAGTAAGAGAAAGAAACAAAACACTATGAAAGTATGTCACAGGCTAAATGTAGCCTTTATATTGCATGTGGTTTCATTTTAATTATAATGTTATTGAGCATGGCACTGAGGTTACAGAAAAAGTCAGAAAATGCAAAACCTGTGAAACAGCAACATAATTTTGTAACTGAAAACTTTAACCCAATAATACATCTTGACTATATCTTAAACCGGTTTTGAGGTAGCCCAGATCAGTCCCTGCAAACCCCCACCAGCAGCCCTGCACATGGCTTTTAAGCAGGCCTTTGGGGTCCTTCTCTGATCTCAATCTGAGCATGAAGAGGCAGTGATGTGATCATCACATGCCTTCTCTGCATTTGTGTGAGGTGAGCTGGTCACAGGTAGGGGCGTCAGTAGAAATAGAAGCAGGGAATATTTTTCCTTCTCACTATGCCTATTTTAACCTTACTCTATATAATGGTGTAGGGAAAGTGCACAATGATCAAAACCTTATATACTTCCCATATATATTTTCACGTACTATTACAAAAAATATTTCTTATCCTACTGGTGCCATCTACATTCTGCCACCTAAGGCGGGTTGCATACCTCAGCTCACAGTGTGACTTTTATAGGCATAATTTGAAGATGGTAGCCTTGTACTTCTGAGAGTAATCTGTATCCAGTAGTAGCTGGCATATCAGGCAGAATCTGAAGCTGACACTTTGAACTTCTATAACTACAGCAATTACATACAGGAAGTGGACAAATAATGGAAACACCAATATAAATTCTCTTAATAGAGCCACATGCGGTCAGTATGGCCTATATACACCATGGCTTTGAGTCTACCAATGTGTAGAATTGTGCATGAAGAGGCAGGAGTATTCTTCCACGAAGAAATTTGACACCTGGGTTATGGTGGTGGGAAACACTATCTCAGGTGTTCCAGAATAAATTCTTGATTGGGTCACAGATTTGGTGACTGAGAAGAAACCTCTCCCATCAGGAAAAAAATGATTTAACATGGGGTAAAGATGATCACTCACTACCATTAAGTAGCGACCTTGACTTAGTGAATGCCTACATCCAAACAATGTCAGAACAATGTGCCCCACAACATTACGCAACCACTAGAACCCCTCACTGTTAGAAATGAGCATTCCAGGCTGTAGAGCTGTTTAGGTTGATGCCACTCTTCTGTTTGTCAAAAACATGATGATAGATGATTAATCTGACCACCTTACTCTATGCTCTGTAGTTCATTGCCTGTGCTCTTTTGCATCACTAAACTTTCAAGAACATGGTGACCGATGATTAATCTGACCATATCACCTTATTCCATTATCTGTAGTTCATTGTTTTTGCTCTTTGCATCGCTGAACTGGCAAACGTGCATTACCAGGATTGGTGAGCAGTTTATTTACTGCAATACAACTTTTATATTCTGTTCCGTGGAGTACATGTCTTACTGTTTGCAAAAAAAATTGACTACTTGCATCACAGGTTGATGTTTTTAATTGATCTGCAGTTGCTTGCCTGTTTTGATTGGATCATGGCGTACGCACTTCCACAAACTGTTTCGCTTAGCTACCAATGATTTTCCCTTGTTGTTCCATGCAGTGGTTGAAGTGGAAAATAGAATTGCTGGTATGGAAAGTTCACTTTAAATTTGACGTCCGGAGGCCTGCTAGCCACTTAAGCCACCTGAAGTTTTAGGGGTTTTGAAAGAGTGAAATTAATTTTAGATGTATTTTATTACCTTATGCATAATATAAAACATATTAAATGATGCAAGGCTATCCACCCTGCGTCCCCCACCTCTCCTGTGTCCAATTACCTTGCCTCTGTGTCCCTCCATCTCTCCCTTAAGTCTCCTTTGTGTACTAACATTTTCCCTCATATCTCCATAATATTACAATAAAACTTTTCAAAATAGCTCCTTTATATCTTTCATGTTACCTTTTATCTTTCCCTGATCTGTTTCCTTTCTCTATTCCTATGTGCCCTATCTTCATTGCAGGCATCCCCCTCTATCCCTCCCTGCCTGCTCTTCCCTGGGCCTCTTCCCATATACCTCATATACTGCTTCTCTCGATCCTCCCTTACTCCTTTATGCTTTCTATCTATCCCTGTTCCTGCTCTTATTATTCCCTCTCACTAGTGAATTTACACTTTTGTCCCTCACAATGCAGCCTCCTTCAAAAAACTTTGCCCCCTCTTTCATCACACTTTTGCCTCCTTCATCACACTTCAGTCTCCTTCATTACATTGTGTACTCTCCTCCATCACACTCTGCCCCACCCTCCCTAATGTTGTGCCCCCTTCTCCCTCATTTTTGCCCCTCCACCACACTTTTTCCCCTTCATCATTGTGTCCCCTCCTTCACCCCACTGTGACCCCTTCTTCAGCACACTGCAGTCCCCTTCTCCCTTACGTTGTGCCCCCTCTTCCCTCACTCCATGACCCCTCCTTTATCACAATATGCCCCTCTTTTATCACCCTGTGCCCTTCCTTCATCACACTGTGCCACCTCATCATCAAACTGAGCAAACTCCTTTATCCCACTGTGCCAATTCATCATCACACTGTGCCCCCTTCTTTATCACACTGTGCCCCTCCTTTATGACACTGTGCCCCCTCATCATCACACTATGCCACCTCCTTTATCACAGTGCTGCCCCCTCTGTTCTTTACTTACCTTTTTATGACCTGTCTTTCTCTCTTCCTCTTCGGCCTTCTGGCTCCTCTCTGCACTGCTCCTTACTGACAGTGTCGGGACGTGATGACATCATGTCCGACAGTCAGTGTGAAGTGAGCAGCCGAGCATGGAGGAGGTAGGAAGGCGTCGCCTCTAGATGTGGCAGCAACTATTTTTTTACAGGGCTGGTGGCATAAGGAAGTGGGACGAAGAAGTGCTGGTATGTCATTAATACATTTGACAATTTCATCTGTAAGGATTCTTCCTGCTATTGATAAACCATATAAATGTATGGGTGTATGTACTAAGGAAACTATAGAGAAAAGAGACACACATTTCCCCACCTCTAGGTAGCTTTGCATTGCTGTCCATCTATGCTCCATTATTTAAGCACAGCTGCTTTGTACCTTATAACTAAATGTTACATATTGTGGTCTCTGCTTCAAAAACAGAGCACTGAGACTCTATGTATATTATTAAATCCAGGGGAGGGCTGGTAAATTTTAATCTGGGGGGGGGCAAGATTTGACTCAGCAGCCTATTAGGAACATTTTGAAGGAAACAAAAAAAGGAGGTGGACCAGTTACTCAGCCCAAGGCAGCCCATTATGGGACCAGACTGAGGGCAGATGCCCCTCTGCCCCCCAGGCCAGCCTCTCCCTGATTAAATCAAGGGTCAACATCTTTTTTTGGACTAAGATTATTGAAATGGGATATGAGTTAAATGTCTGGAGACCATTCATTTTCAAGTGTTCAGAGTTTAAGGTTTTTGGGTCTCAAGCACAAAAGAAGAAAATAATGTTACAATTGGGGCACTCTGGAGTCAATTACACAAACAAAACAATTTCCTTATTAAGTACTCGTCCTGTTCTATACTTTACTGAGACCCATTTTGTGCCCCTGCACTTTGACAGAGATTCCTATTTCTAGGCGTTATTACATAAAGCCCTTCATGCTGAGAAATAAAACATACTACTTGAAATGAGTGATGCACACAGTCATTGTAAGGTTTGGAAAGAATGTAATTTTGCTCATTCTGTTTTTTTAAAAATACTGTATGATTCATTGAGTTCACCTGGCAACTGAATACATTGCTGTTGTGAAAGTTGGTGCATGGTGTGTAGGCACATAGAATTGAGAAAGTCTTACTCTTGTGGTGCAAAGTTGATTCACAGTTGATTTACTGTAGCAAAGGCTTATGCAGCTGATTCATTTGTTCTACTATTTTAAATCACCTATTTTGTTTCCATGTGTTACTAAATTGATTCTGACTCAGTAGCCAAACCAGGACAGAAACGTTTGTACTGTATTATGAGTGGGAGTAGTATGTTCATTACTAGCACAGGCAGATAACAAGACTTTAGATACTTATAAATAGATCTTAATATATTTTCCAATGGAAGGTGCAAGGCACCTGTAACATTTTTCAGTGTACTGTAATAAAATCTGATTCATCCACATTCTAATTACCAATTTTCCCTTATTATAGTTAATCTACTCCCACATGTTTTATTGATTAATGTGCAGAGGTCAACGAGAAAATGGCATATTCTAAATATGAGATAAGAACATTTTTGCATTACTAGCTTTAAGCATAATTAGATAACATCATTTGCATTGCATATGAAAATCTACAGGGCTAAAATCCTCAATAGCAATTCTGCAGTCAGGCAGTATTTTCAATACGGTTATGCTCTATAGGAAAATGTTACATATCATCATCATAATCATCATCAACATTTATTTATATAGCGCCAGCAGATTCCGTAGCGCTTTACAATTGTGAACAAACAGTAATAAAACAATACTAGGTAATACATACACACAGAGAGGTAAGAGGGCCCTGCTCGCAAGCTTACAATCTATGGGACTATGGTTTGATACACAAGGGTAAGTGCTACATCATATCGAATATTTGTCCAGCTAGAATGCAAAGTTACAAAGTATTTAGTGAGCTGTATGCTCAGTCACACAACTATGTTGGTCAGAGGGTTGTTGTCTTGTGTTAGCTGTGTAGAGAGTGGTAATAGGGTAATCTAGGGAGATTAAGAGGATGGAAGAGGAATATTGCAAACTTGTCTGAAGAGGTGGGTTTTCAGAGAACGCTTGAAGGTTTGAAGACTAGAGGAAAGTCTTACTGTGTGAGGGAATTCCATAAATTGGATGCAGCCAGAAAAAAGTCCTGTAACCGAGAATAGGAAGAAGTGATGAGAATGGAAGATCACAGATCATGTGCAGAACAGAGGTGTCGAGTTGGGAGATATTTTGAGACAAGTGAGGAGATGTATGTCAGTGCAATTTTGTTAATGGATTCGTTGAAAAACAGTCAACCCATGTATACACTGACAGAGTGACTCAGCAGACGAATAACGATTTGCAAAGAAAATCCATCTAGCCGCTGCGTGCAAAATAGATTGTAGGGGCTCCAGTCTGTTTTTGGGAAGACCAGTAAGGAGGGAATTACAGTAGTCGAAATAGGAGATGATGAGTGCAGGAATTAAAGTTTTTGCAGTGTCTTGTATGAGTTATGTATGTATTCTGGAAATGTTTTTTAGATGTATGCAGCAAGATGTAAATATAGAGTTGATGTGGGGAACAAAGGATAGTTGCAAGTCAAGAAATACACCTAGGTAGCGAACTTGCAGGGTGGGATTTATGGTCATGTTGTCAACAGAAATAGAAATGTCAGGCAGGAAGCTTCTGTTGATGGGTGGGAAAATTATTAATTCTGTTTTTGAAAGATTGCACTTGAGTTGACAAGAGGACATCCAAGATGAAATGGCAGAAAGACAGTCCATAACGTGAGACAACACAGATGGTGAGAGATCAGGAGAGGATAGATAAATTTGTGCATCATCTGCATAGAGATGATACTGAAATCCGAAGGAGCTTATTAGTTTTCAAAGAGAAGTGGTGTAGATAGAGAAAAGCAGAGGACCTAGGACTGAGCCTTGTGGTACTCCAACTGATAAAGGAAGTGGAGTGGAGGTTGTTCCAGAGAAATTAACAATGAAAGAGCGATTAAATAGGTAGGATGAGAACCAGGATAGGACAGTGTCTTGAAGACCTAGGGATTGTAGCGTCTGTACAATAAGAGAGTGGTCAACAGTGTTGAATGTAGCAGAGAGATCCAGGAGAATTAGAAGAGAGTAATCACCTTTAGTTTTAGCTATTATCAGATCATTGACAACCTTGGTCAGAGCAGTCTCTGTGGAGTGTTGAGAGCGAAAGCCTGATTGAAGAGGATCCAACAGGTTGGTTGCAGAAAGGAAACGTGTGAGGCCAGTGTAGGCAATTCTCTCAAGAAGTTTGGAGGGGCATGGGAGCTGAGAGATGGGGCGGTAACTTGAGAGAGAGTTTGCATCAGAATTTTTTATTTTTGGGAATAGGAGTAATCACTGCATGCTTGAATAGTAATGGAAAGATCAGGGCTGCCAAGAGGAATTCAGGGCCCCGGTACAACAAATTCATGGGGCCCCCCTCATAGTTGAGCATGGTAAAAAAAAATGCGGTGCAAATTTTTTCGGGGGTGTGCTCATGCATTTGGGGGCGTGGAAAATGCACCTTTGGGGCGTGGCTAACACATCAAAATCACTAGGCTCTCAATTCGCCCGAGCGTCACATATGTCCAAGCACTCCTGACTTTCAGGACATCTAGCACCAAAGTGTAGTATAGAAAAAATGCAGTGTGTACACAAAGAGTTCAGTCTTGGCCTCCACCTTACATTGGGCACAACACTCACCAAAAATTGACATTGTCCCTACTAGAATCACAACATTTCACATACTGTCCTGCTCTCTCCTACCTGTTCTTCTCACTTTCACCACCTGTTGCTGCATGTTTCTTTAGTTGCGGCTTGTCTGGATCCTGGAATGCTGGGGGCCCTATTTGGAAAAAAAATAGCTACCTTTAGATAATTCCAAACAACCCTGGCGTCAAATCAATACCATCCACGATTAATAATTAGGCCTTCCTCCAGCTCCAATATTACAATAATGTGCCCCTTCATCATCGCCATGCCTTATGATCACACTGCGCCCTCCATGTTGCTTTTGCCCCCTTCATCTGGCTCCCCTTCATCACACTATACTATGCTGCTCCCCCCCTTTTTCAATCCCACTGTGCCATGCATCCCCCCCTTTTTAACCCCACTGTGCCATGCTGCCCACCATTTTTTAACCCCACTGTGCCATGCTGACCCCTGTTTTTTAACCCCACTGTGCCAAGCTGCCCCGTTTTTAACCCCTCTGTGCCCCCCCTCATTTTTTAACCCATCTGTCATGCAGCCCCCCTGTTTTTAACCCCTCTGTGCCCCCCATTTTTTAACCCCTCTGTCATGCTGCCCCCACGTTTTTTAACCCCTCCGTGACCCCCTCATTTTTTAACCCCTCTGTCATGCTCCCCCCCCCCATTTTTAACCCCTCTGTCATGCTGCCCCCCCATTTTTAACCCCTCTGTCATGCTGCCTCCCCATTTTTTAACCCCTCTGTGCCCCCCCTCATTTTTTAACCCCTCTTTCATGCTGCCCCCACTCATTTTTAACCCCTCTGTGCCACCCCCATTTTTTAACCCCTCTGTCATGCTGCCTCCCCGTTTTTTAACCCCTCTGTGCCCCCCCTCATTTTTTAACCCCTCTGTCATGCTGCCCCCCCCCCATTTTTTAACCCCTCTGTGCCCCCCCCTCGTTTTCCTCCCTTCACTTACCTTTTCTCCTTTCTTGGTCTTCTCTGCTGCTCTGTGCTCCATTGCTCCAGACTGACTGAATGCTGGGCATGACATGATGACATCACACCCGGCATTCAGACAGTCTGAATGGAGCACAGAGCAGCAGAGAGGAGGGATGCCGGCTCCGCGATCAGGTGAGTATGTTTTGGGTTTTTTTAAACTAGCCTGCTCCCCCCACCAACGACCGAGGCCTCCCCCCCCCCACGCCGCAAAAAAAAAAAGGAAAAAAAAAATTTTGAAAAAAAAAAAAAAAATCAGCAGCGCAAGGGCCCGGGCCGGGCCCCCTGACATGCCCGGGACCGGGTAATTAGTACCCGCCCCCCTCTCGGCGGCCCTGGGAAAGATACCAGTAGAGAGAGATAGATTACAGATCACACGGTAAAATACGAACGTACACACTCGCATTACAACATTTAGTTATTTATATAATTCATATTCATATTGGTTCCGTTACACAGTAATTTATGAGCAGATAGTATTTAGTTTATTATTAGTTTATATTTATGATTATATGTACACTTCAGTGTTATTTAAGGTTCAGGTTATAGGAAATGTGTCATGTCTGATATCATATTAACCCCCTTTACATCAGCAGCTGTCCGGTGCATTCGGCGAAGAGATCTCACATTGCATACTCTAGTTATTGATGTTAGGGAATAAACCTTTAATATGATGCAGACTTTAAAATGCTAATAGACTAGTTGTAACTGGTTTCTGGGCGGGAGAATCATCTGGAATGTTGACCTGAGCCTTTGAGGGGGTTGTTTGAACTAGCCTATGACCTCTTTACCCTGGACCCATCCGAAGTCTGGACCTATAGAAGCAAGCCACGTCATCTGCATTGTTCACTCTGTAACACTGAATGTATAAATAATCATAGCTGCGCTCCCAGTCTTCAGTCATTCTCTGACCACAGTATTCAAGGGTGAATTACTGTTCACTGGTGCCCATGGAAGTGCAGAGGTATGTATGTATCTTTTGGTATTGGCTGTACTGTACTGTATTATATAATAATAATGTATTGAATTGTTAACTTTTTACATCTGCTAAAATAAATCACTTTGTGCGTTGGAAACACAATACAATCGCCTATGCAATGCTTATTTGAAAATGATAGAATTACTTTAATAAACAGTTACAGAAGTAGCACTCATAGAGAAAGGCGAAGGACTCATTCTTTCCTTGCCAAAGAGTGTGTAGAATGGCATGTTGGCAATTTAATTTTTTTCTGCAGATAACTTTGCTTGGATTACAGGGGTTTTTTTTTTACCAAGTTAAAAGGTGTTTTTCCTTACATTTTTGCTTCCCTGACTCAAAAACACTATGCACTTTAGCATAGACTTTAGCAGATGACATAGAGGGATTACTATCATCATGACTGGTGCTAGCAGATGCTTGGTGCTACTGGTCTTCTGTGTACTGCTGTGAATCCATTTTGATAGCACAGTAAAATATGACTGTAGATTTTGAAGAACACTGCCAGCCCTATTATTTCTATTTCAGCAATGACAAGTAGCAATGCAGCTGTCCTGTTTGTGTTTTAGCTATATAATACAGTACAATGTGACTGCAGATTTAGAACAAGACTGACAACCCTATTATTTCTATTTCAGCAAAGACAATTAGCAATGGAGCAATGGAGCTGTCCTGTTTGTGTGTTACCTATAAACAGTACAATGTGACTGCATATTTAGAACAAGACTGCCTGCCCTATTATTTCAGCAATGACAATTAGCAGTAGAGCTCTCCTGTTTCTGTGTGAGCTATCACTCAGTAGAATGTCACTGGAGACTTTGAAGAACACTGCTACCCCTATTCTTTCTTTTCTAGCTATGACGCTGCCCAACTGCACTAGAGTCTGCCAAGAACCGTTCTACCCCTTCTGTGTCTCTCTGTGAAATGGCGCTGGATTACTGTGGAGGGCGGTACTTATAGAATCCGAAACTCACAGGATCCGACAACGTAACAATGCTCGTTTTCATTTTCGAGGGCGCGCGACAGTACCTAGCCATTTTGACTTGGTACTCGGATCTGCTAAGTTCGGGTGGGTTTGGTTCTCGGGGAACCGAGTCTGAGCATCTCTAATATAAATGTGTTAAAAAGGTGTTTGGGGTTAGAAGCCTGAGCATAGAGATTGGAAGTATGTTTGTTAAGCAGTGTCCAGAACACTACATATCTTTTTCTAGAATCTTTTTGAGGTAAAAAGGTTTTAACAATAAAACCAAGTTTGTGACACTGTCATATATAGAACATTAAAGTAAAATGCAAAGTTGTGAGCTACATCAAAAATGCTAATTGTTTTAATTAAAAAAAAAAAAATTGTGATATACAGGTAAATATATCTGATCTGATTTTATGATGCAGTGTTTTCATACTCTGCTTTAGACTATAGACTGACTGCTTTACATCGTATTGGATACCCATGTGAAGGTTATTAGTAGCCGTTTTATGAAAAGTAATTTGCATTTTGGTTTGGCTGTCCATTTAAAAACATAATGACATTTTTAGTCCCCTGATAAACAATAAAGTCATTCTACAGCCTAAGATTGACAGAGGTTATTTACGAAGTGCAACAACAAGAACAGAACATATTGACTTGAAGGGCTGCAATGTAAATGGTGTTTACAGAGGTGACTGCTCCTGAAACAGAATTACATATTAGTATATGAGTAGCAAAAATATATGCCCATTCTCATTCATTGAGGCTGTCTGTTTAGAAATTTACTTAACGCAGTGGTTCCCAATCTTTCTCACTTTGAGGCACTCTTAGGTTCTCCATAATTTTTTCAAGGCACCCCTAAGCCAAAATTATTACCAAGCAGTCCCGCTTTTTAAGTAGTTGGGTCAAAATAATGTAATAAGTATTGCTGTCCTGACCCAATTACTTATTATTAAGTTGTTTGCAAAAATAATACACATAAATCCAAGGAAATTTCAATTATATCAAAGAATGATTTACAGCTATCATTAACATGAATAAGATAAAATAAAGCAACAATATGTACAAAAATGTGCTTATCTCACTCAATACAAAAAGACAAAAGCGTGATGTGTTAACAGTTATCTCATTCCTAAGCACCTCACTTAAAAGGAGTGACAAGTTCTTCATAACGCACCATAAAAAGATTTAGGGGTGTTCAGGGAACAAAAATTATTCTTTTGTAATTCAATGACTCTTGGAACATATTTAAAAAGATATAAATAATTTCATAAAAAATATGCACATAGTGCAATCATATCGTGATGTACTATCACATATCATGACTCATAAGTATAAGATAAAAGTGGTAATAGTTACTGGTAAAGAAAGAAGAAATACATTTACAAAAAGATTATTTAAATAAATGAAGAGTATGTATCTCCTTCACACCATACCCTGCTTCATCACAGTGTGCCCCTTTATAATCACACTGAGCCACAACACCAGCACACTGTGCCCCTTCATCATCACACCATGCCCCTTCACCATCACACTGTGCCCCTTCACCATCACGCTATGCCCTTTCATCATCACACTGTGCCTTTTTACTATCACACTGTGCCCCTTCACCATCACACTGTGCCCCTTCATCATCACAGTGTGCCCCTTCATCATCACAGTGTGCCCCTTCACCGTCGCACTTTGCTCCTTCATAATCACACCGTGCCCCTTCATAATCACACCGTGCCCCTACATCATCACACCGTGCCCCTTCAGCATCACACCGTGCCCCTTCAGCATCACACCGTGCCCCTTCACCATCACATCGTGCCCCTTCAGCATCACACCATGCCCCTTCACCATCACACTGTACCCCTTCACCATCACACTATGCCCTTTCATCATCACACTGTGCCTTTTTACTATCACACTGTGCCCCTTCACCATCACACTGTGCCCCTTCACCATCACACTGTGCCCCTTCACCATCACACTTTGCTCATTCATCATCAGACTCTGCTCCTGTGTTTTGTACATAATTTGGGTCTCTTCTGAAATGACAGAGTCAATACTACAAACCAATACATGTAGAATGAAATATATACCTTTACTGCCCTATAAATAATTAATTCATTTTTTCAAGGCTAAAATTCTCCTCTCAAATGTACTCATCCCCTCTCACAGACAACAGGATCATGTCTGCTACTTTTAGGTAAACACCAGTTTCATTGCAAATTTGACAGCAGGCCTCAACATATTTTCAATGTGAAATTCTACAGACCTCTGTCTCTCTTTGCATCTATACAGAATAGAAAAAACACACACTTATTGAGGGCAGCATAGAGTGTTGATTTCTTCACAAGCTTTGTGCAATAGATAAAGAGATTGAAGAAACAATTCTGACTACAATATAAGATTGCAAACTCTTGTCATCAAGAATTATATTAAAATAATAAATTAACCCACAGAAAAAATATGGTAAAGCGGGGCTGTACAACTTTCCACATTTTTATGTGTCTACAGGGTGGAGTATCGGATAGCAAAAGACAAGCCCCCAGCACTGAACATAGAGAATGTTTCCATCCCTACATTATTATACAGTAACTTCAGCAAAGACAAATACTTGATACTGATGAGGTAAAATTGCACTCAGATGCTGTCACAATACCGCATTTACTATTGGCCGTTTACCTAAACCAATCAGCGAACAGTGCGCTCATAATTAACCTAGTGCCACTCTGGAAACTGATCAACACCACTAGTATTCAACCTTAACTGTTATCCTGGCACATTTATTTGTGTGTACAGAAAATCACCTAGAGATTAGTGAAAGCCAAATTTAGTTACAGAAACACATTCACAGGCATCTGTTTAATGGTCACTTTATTACTGAAGTATATTGCAACTACTAAATATGTTCTGGAAGTATTCAGTAAAAGAGTGGACTTTGTCAAGAGATGTTTCGACACCATTTTTTACAACAACTGTGAACCTGGTATTTCTGCCAGGCCTCTTTCCACATTATAATCCATGGAACCCAGGGGTGTGAAAAGACTGAGCTAGTGAAATAAGGTAATCTATTGATTAATTCAAATAAAATATTGTGCAAATGCTTGGTGCAAGCTTTCTGTAGACAAAGCATCGCCCATCCACCGTTCAATACCCACTTCCCAGCGCCTTACACACTTGACATTTGTAAAATAAAAATAATAACTCTTACCTTGTCCTGGCAAGGCTACAGTCCAGGTGCATTGATTCCAGATATGCTGATGTCTGATGCAGAACGCTGTCCAGGCTCCACTGCTGCCCAGGGGCCAACTCAAGATTTCTGAACGAGGGATTCCAATTAGTATATTTCAGAACAAAGCAACAGACACTCTATTTACTTATTTACTTACCCTTTACACACTGATCACTATACAATACTAATAGGTCACACTGATATCACACACCTGGTACACAGTGATCAGTATACACATGTCACACTGATATCACACACCTGACACAAACTGATCACTATAACACAATTCTCACACCAATATCACACACCTAATTCACACTGATCACTATACATAGGTCACAGATATCACACACCTAATACACACTGATCACTATGCACACCACAGGTGACACATATATCATACACCTAATACACACTAACATGCCCCCTTGCACACCTGCTTTTTCCTCATATGCCATCACCTGCCTAACAGCATTTCTGACATATGCCACCCTGTTCACCAGCTTTTCTCACACATGGAACCCCCTGCCTACCAGTTTTTCTCACACATGCTATCCCCTGCCCACCAGCTTTGCACTTACATGCCCCTCTTTTCACCAGTGTGCCCCAACATTTTTCAGCTTGCCTACACTGTGTAACATGTGACTTCACATGACATTGAGACTGTAAGACAGAGCTCCTGCTGCCCTGTCAGTGTATTCAACAGGCCTCCAGGTGGTTTATATTGACATTAACTCACCCACCAAATTCTAGTGCCCTTGGCAGCTGCTTTAAGCGGGCCTGCTTGTATTCCATGTTGTGGAAGGGATAAAGACCTTCTATAAAGCGAGAGTCACATTTATTTAGTAATCAGGTTGCATCAGGGAGAGCATTGATTCAACATGCAAGTTATGAAACAATAGGATATCCCTAAAAAAGAAAAAAATATTTAACATAAGGTATAAACACAATACGCAATATAATTTAGCTGACTAAATTGTTCTCTTTTCAGTACACATTCTTTGGTAATTATACAACTTTCATATTTCAAGAATTGAATTTATTCATCTTGAACAGCCTATTCTGTATTAGCAGGGCTGTCAAGAATAAATTTTGGCCCTAGTGTGCCTACTTCTTGCCCCACCTTCCTCAAGATGCATACACATGCTCTGGGTGGTGTTTGCATTAACACCCGCCACTATATACAGCACATGCAGCCTGGTCAGTGTAGTGTGTCTGACCAATAAGAAGCTATTGGTCCATGTAATCACTTTCCCCAGCATTTAAAGTTGTACAGATGGGGCCGATTCCTGACCATGGCCTTTGTTGTGCGGAGTTTGTATGTTCTCCCCATGTTTGTATGGGTTTCCCTCAAAGTAATCTGGTTTTCTCCCACACTCCAAAAATATACTGATAGGTTAATTGGCTGCAATCAAATTGACCCTAGTATTTTGGTGTGTGTGTTAGGGAATTTAAACTGTAAGCTCCAATGGGGACAGGGACTGATGTGAGTGAGTTCTCTGTACAGCGCTGCGGCATTAGTGGTGCTAAATAAATAGATGATGATGATAAACCCTTAAACAACTATATAATTTCTTACAGACACAAATAACAATGTTATTATCACATTGAAAGAAATGGTTTACTTATTAAGACATACTTTCACAATGTAGAAAATGAATTGACGCATTTAGTTTTTATGATCTGATGATGGCTTTTACCCTGAATCTGGTCACTCTGATTTTTCCAGTTAAATGAAAATTTTACTGGAAAACCCATTCAAATGAGATATAACTCACAGAAGACACAGGACACAGACACAGGAATTCATGCAAAAGTTCAGGTTACAAGCTTAAAAAAATATTATATTATTACCAGCACCTGCATTATTTTAATTTTTTCATTTTTTATCCTAAAATATGGTTCAATGTGCTTCTGGAGTCTGGACCTACAATCTTGCAACAGGCCACATAAAGCAAGCTGGCACGTTGGCACAAAATGAAACGCACTACACGTCCACATATACACAGCCATTCTAAAATAAAGATAAAAAAGAAACACAAAAACAAATCACATAGTCATGAATATTCTAACCAATTAGACATTTAATATAAATGGAAAATATTACATATGTCCTTATCGATTTTCAAATATTCAAATTATCTACAAAATAAAACATATTACAGATGTTTATGTGTGTTCAGTAGAAGGATTTTATGACAGTTGTAGTTGACTGAACATGTAAGAAACAATAACCCACAATTCTAATCATAGCATGAGAAAAAATAAGGATACATACAAATAATACACTTACCAAGAGCTAGCTTTATATTTAGTTACCAACATGAGGCTCATTTTCAACAACTAATTTATCAGTCCAACATCCTACAGATTTAACTGCTTTGCTGCCCAGTCGATTTGTTAACCTAGTTTTTCTAGTGAAATTACCTTATCATAATAATGTCACGGCACATGAATACTCAATTCTGCAGTAAAGCTGGAGAAATTATGAAGAAAAATAATGTGTTAACCAGTGTTTCCTTTAATGTGAGCAACCTGGAAATGAACAAGGTAAATACTAATCTAAAGACTTTTACTTTGAAGGACTGTAATGAAAATAATCTGTTCAGTATAACTCTCTGCAATGGACTCTTCTTAAGGAATTCTGTTTTAAAGCTATAATTCCCTATTCTCTGCTAAGAGGGAACACTACTGTCAACAACAATATTGCATATATTTCTATAACAATCTTTTTTTCCTAAACATAAAGGAAACATTTTGACCCTGAATTGCTTGTTTCTTGCTTCTAGCTAAATTACACTAAAAGTATTGTCCGTAGAACTATCTCTCTTGTTCATTTTGTTATAAATTAACAAAAAAATATTACTTGCTGATTTACTGCCTGTCTTTCCTTCTTACAAGAAATGAGCAAAGTGAATTTGTCCATATCAGTCATCATGATTCCTGTTGAAGCTTGTAGAGTAAACTATTATTCAGAGTGTTCCGTGGAATTAACTTATGCTAAAGACAACCATTTCCTCTTTTGTCTATTTCCAGGTGGTGCTCCAAGCTTCCCGATACACTTTTGTAAAGCTGAATGTGAAAGAAGTTATTTTCTTTAGTCAGTGCACACTGCCACTGACATTAAGTCAACAAGCTTCAATGTCTTCAATAGGTTGGGAATCTAATGATATTCATTGCTTGTTACAGTCAGTGATCCTTGAATTTCTCAGTAAGCACAAGTGAATGTGTGACTAAAAACTACATTAGTTACAATTGGTTAATATACTTCCTTATCTGTATTTAGGACTATGCAGTAGATAATAAATAACTGTGATACAAACAAAACTATATATTTATAGAAAATAAAATGGATTAACTCAGAAAACTGAAGATAGATTTAAAGTAGATGTTGCATGTCTGTGTTTCTCAATGCCTCATACAGGTCATTATTATTATTGTTAATATTATTCAAGTTGAACTAGAAATGGGATTTGTAGCAATGTACTATTAGGAGACAAATTAAACATACAATGTTACAAATTGTGTCAGGCTATCAAGATTACAGTCATGAAACATTAGAATAAAGAAAAAATAACAACAAAATATGTTTACTAAGATAAGAATATGAACAACCTTGAATCAACATGAAATTCAACCAGTAGCCCTGTAGGTTGTGACATGCATCACTTTCAAGGTAACCTTCACATTAATGAGACTGAGCATGAAGTCTCTTTTTCCAGGGGGAATCCAAAGAACTTCTCGCCCTAAAATCTTTATATAGATTTTCAAGTACCAATTAAGGTGCAATACTAACTTTAGACAGTATATGGCAGAAGTAATCTAAGTATTAAATATGTCAAAATGTCGACACGTAAAATGTGTACACACTGTCATATTGTCTACAGGATTGTAATGTGAAACCCGCTGTGCCTCTCTTCCTCCCTCCAAACAGCTTAACTAACCATAGTGCTGCCAACCTGGTACTAGCAAAATAAGGGGGACAAAAAGCGTGGGGCCCCCCCGAATGTACTATTACCAGCACTTGGCTTTACCAGCCTTGATTGGTGGCACTATAGCAGGGAAACCTGCAGCTTGGGGTCCACCTGTCATAATGCCAAACCTGCCCCTGGCTAGTCAGCATGGGGCTGATATGCATAGGGAGATTCAGTCCGCAAAAAAATAATGTGGGCTTCACTCCCAAGGTTTATTTATTTATTTTTAATGTAGTGCCAGCCGTAGTGCCATTTTTAATCTAATGCATTATGTTGACATTGCAACCTGTCGATAGTCACAATGTCGACATTTTAACCGAGGCAAGATAATTTAACATGATGAGTATATATACATTGACACATAAAAGGGTGCAGATAATTTATCCATATATACATTTAAACCTTTATGGTGTTATTGTTGCATCAGTTTAATGTACATCGTTATCAAGTCAGTCTGAAACACTGTACTGTACCCCTCAGTATGCATTATCAAAGAGGACATGATTGTAAATTAGTTTACATAAGTGAAACATTAATGTGATATATCTTGATTATTGAAAGGATTTATCTACATTCTTTCTTAATAAAACTCATTGTAAGTAATCCTATACTTATGAATACATGCTCATTCAGAGAGTCACTGTTCCCTTCAGTGACAATTGTATTCTATGGCTTAGAACTCCATTTATGTAAGGCCAAGTTTGTGTTTACTAGTTCCAGATATTGGTGCAGTACTCCTGGTATATTTTGGCTACATGCTCAAGTTCACTATTTAAATGATCTAATCATTGTGATGGATGTATTACAGTGTGCTGCCAAGGATCACAAACACCTAGGCATACATCAATTCGCTGTGAGTTGGGCCGTCCGTTATTCAATTTATATGGTAAGGGCACTATGATTATAAAAAAAGGTGTGCTAGGCTAATAGTGGATATAATTATTTGTATCTCTATAACTTAGCCATATTGGAAGATGCACTAGAGCAATGAGTGGATACTACATAATATGTCCATTCATGTCCTGTTTATGAGGTATATTTGGATGGAGGAAGTACTAAGGCTAGTAATTGTGTTATAAACAATGTCCATTTAGTGTTTGTTACACTGATCACATGTATGTTGCATGGGCAGTCTATGCAGCTAAGCAATGTGACCTAAATGCTTAATTGATCCTTACTTAGACATTATGGATTGGAGCTCCATGTCCATATACATGGCTTTTGGGGCTAAAGTTTGCAAGGTATAAATCCATTTCAACTCTTCTTTACTGATGGTATTTAGAAAATCTCTCCTCTCTCAGGGTCACCATTATGTGTCTAGCGGAAACTAATAGGTACACTATGGGCCTGATTCATGTTCGGACCTAAATCCGTTCCGTGCCCTATATTGCGTAAAAAATTTCTGTGCATGCTCAGAAATGGACCTCATGTCAATGAACACAATTTCATGCAATTCATGTCCAAATGCAAATGACACAATGAAGGGCAGACAGAGTGGGAAGAGTCGGACGGACTTAGACAATGTACAGTAAAGGCGAGCCAAGTCTCTCAAGTTTCTCTCACGAACGCTTGCTTCAGCCTTATCATTTCCACCAGCTACAGGGCAGGTGTAAGCCCCGACTGATAGTAACGACTGGCACAGCATAGTCTTTGTTTGAAAATCTACATGTATGTGTGACATACCTTTCCTACAGAAATGTGATTATAGCTGTTCCCAGATACCGCCAGCACCTGTCATTCACAACCCTGGTGTGGATTTTGCTCCTCAGTATGGAGTGGCACCCAGGTTTCCCAAAATATGAACTATGCTGACATTTTCCATTTAAGCTCATATTTCTATTAACCTGTATAGGCCTCCAAATGCTGTCTTTGGCTGCAAGGATGTCAAGCTGTGACCGGCCACACCAAGTCTATTCAGGTGTTTAAAAACTAGCTTGTGTTAGGATATAGCTCATAGCAGGGGCTCTTTGAAGCTGCCACAGGTGGCACTACTATCTTCTAACATGGGGATGTTCAGAGTCACTAAATGCACATACAACAGACTTTATGGCTTCACATTTTACACTTTAGCACTTTAGTAGCTCAACTTATCTCTGGATTCAATTGATATATCATATAAACACTGCGGCTATGATTTAGGCCTTATTCCCCACAATTATTTGATGGATTAACCCTTATAAATAACTGTAAAATTATGCAACACCTGCCATTTAATCAAATCTTTTCATTTAGTGAGCACATTGGTCCCTATTCCCTTTGTTTCCAAGGCAATTTTCTGCCACTAAAGCTGGCACCACCTTCTTATTGAAGCAAGCGCTAGGTTCAGGAATATATTGCAAGCACCCAGCACTGGCTTTAGCACAATCTTGTAGATTATTACTATTACTATGTAACAGTAAGCAGAGCACATCCCCATTCCACACTGACATAACAAGATCTCAGAGCAGTGCAGGAGTTTGGAGACAATTCTGAGACTCTAAACATTGTTAGACGTGCATCTTTTTCATGGCATCTGTGAACTGGATTTTTCAGCAAGATAATGTTTCATGCCGGAAGGCTGGGAATGTTCTGGACTGGTTCCAGGACCATTAAAGCATAAGAATTAAGGAATCATTCAGGGGCCTTCAGGTCCCCAGATCAATTCATTCAATTAAGCATTTTTTGGGCAAAAGATGGAATGATGTCAGGTTAGCTCACGAATATTGAGTGACATCCTGCTGTCTCAATGGGTAGTGACTAAACTTCCCTGGAGGTGCGGAGTCTAACAAGGTGGTAGGTGTTCACCAGGGATTCCCGCAAGGGAATTTGGGCTTCTGCGGCTCCCACCTTGCAGGTTGCGGCCCTCCAGGGAAGCTCCCAGTGTGACAGATAGAGAACAAGTACACAGCAGAAGAACGATCCAATGTGGACATAAAATGGTGGTAACTAAGATTACCATTTATTATAAAACATAAATACAAGAGTTCAATAAGGACTTGAATAATTGCAAATGATGATCACGAAGATATGCAAGAGCAGTAATTGTCGGTAACATTCATTAATACAGACTGCACATGCAATGATCAAAGTCACAACAAATACCACCAGAGAGTGGAACGCAATGCACAATTCAATGGAAATCACTGAAGATGAGCAGATCTACAGAATCTTGATATTCAGAAGATGACCTCAGCTCACCACTAAGATGTAACACTAGCTGGCAGTTGAGCACGATGCAATAACATAGATAGCGAATGATGATCACAGCAATATCGCAAGTAGTAGAATTGAGGCACAGAAATCAGTGATGAATAGCAGCTTACCACAAATTGTGGAACAGGTTAGCAGTAGTTAGCAATGCAGGTCGAGTAGATAACAGGTGTAGATCATAGCGTTTACCACAGACAGTAAAACGAATATGCAGAAATCAATGAAAGTCCAAACATACAGCAGTGATGACCACACAGCAGTGATGAATAGCAGCTTTACCACGGATTGTGGAACAGGATAGCAATCACAGAGTAGGCATAGAATCAGGTCAGGTATGACTTGAAGAACCAGCAAGGAAAAGGTGAAAGGAGGGGCCTTATAAAGGGAGGCTGATGAATGGCAGAACTGACAAACACAGGTGAAGTAATCACAGGTGCAACCGTGGCAGACAGGCTGACTAAGAAGAGAGATTTAAAGTGATAATCAGTGTTTGAGGCTCAGGTGGAGATAACCGGGGAGCGGAGTGTGACAAATGATCTATTCAGAGTACAACCTAATTATTATTTATTTATTTATAAGGCACCACAGATTCTGTAGCGCCGGATGCAGAAGCAAGTAACAAATAGATGAGATAATACATGTAGGAAGCACAGATGAGTATGAGTAATGCTAAAGGACCTAGACGTGGGGCAATAGGTAGAGAGGACCCTGCCCATGAGGGCTTAGATTCTAAAGGGAGGGGTGGTGAGAGACAGTAGGGCTAACTGGGAGAAAATGGAGACAGCAGGCAAGAAAAGAGGAGGTTATGGATAAAATGGTTAGGAGGTGGTAGGATAGGCAAGCTTGAAAAGGTAAGTTTTAAGTGAGCGTTTGAAGGACTGAAGGTTGGGGGAGAGTCGAGTGAGACAGGGTAGGGAGTTCCAAAGATTAGAAGCAGCACGGCAAAAGTCTTGGGGGCGAGCATAAGAGGAGGTAATGAGAGGTAAATTAAGGCGGAGCGGAGTTGCCGAGTAGGTACGTACCTCGAAACAAGGTCAGAATTGTAAGGAAGAGATGTGTTGGTAAGGGCTTTGCTTTGTAAGTGAAAGTAAGGAGGTTGAACTGAATTCTGAAATGGATAGGGAGCCAATGAAGCGATTTACGCAGAGGAGCAGAAGAGGTGCTGTGGGAGAGGAAGATGAGTCTAACCGCAGCATTCTGTATGGATTGAAGGTCAGAAATGCGAGAGCGAGCAAGGCCAGTGAGAAGGAGGTTGCAATAATCCAGACGAGAAATGAAGAGGGAATGGACCAGGATTTTGGTTGCTACCTGTAAGCAACTTCCCTCTTCTCATTCCTGTTTTCTGCGCGTGGCTGCGGTCATGTGACATGCAGGCGCGGAATTTGAATTCCCTTCCCTTATATCTTGCTCGCTCTGACACACTGCCTGTGTCAGAGCAACAAGTTACAGCTTGGCGTCTGGCTCTCTCCCTCTGTGTGTCCGGTGCTGAATCCTGGTGTTTCCTCCGTGTATGACATCTGCCTTGCTTGACCATTGCTTCTGGATTATCTTGCTGACATTCTGTGTATTCGACCCGGCTATTCATATTTGACTACTCATGCTGTCTGTGCCCTTGTGTACCTTACCCAGCTGACATTCTGTGTATCCGACCCAGCTATTCACATTGACTACTCTGCTGCCTGTGTCCTTGTGTATCCGACCCAGCTGACATTCTGTGTATCCGACCCGGCTATTCATATTTCACTTCTCAGCTGCCCGTGCTCCAGTGTATCCAACCCGACTGTGCTCCAGTGTTTCCAACCCTGTGACTCTTCTACTGTGGTATCGCTTCAGTGTATCTGACCCGGTGCTCCACTGAAACGTGTCAGGAATCTTCAGTCTGTCCTGATCCATTTCAGCTAATTATCCTGCCCTGATTACCGCTTCAGAGTCTGCTGCGGATATCTCATCTACTAACCTCTCACCTATTACGTCACAGGGCAAACTAGGGGCCGCAGCAAAACCTACCCTGCCTTGCGGCGGTTGTTTGTGAAGACCTGGGGGTTCGTTAGACTCCGGGTCCTGGGAAGGCCTGTGTCAACTCTGACTAATAGGAGTCTCCCGTGAGACATAACACTACCTGAGAGAAGGAAAGATTTTCTTAATCTTACAGAGGCAGAAGTAACAGGATTTGTTGAGGGACTGGATATGAGGGGTAAAGCTGAGGGCTGAGTCAAGGGTGACTCCAAGACAGCGGGCTTGGAGAAAGAGTGATGTTGTCAACCATGAGGGAGATATTGGGAGGTATAGCAACATTGGCATGAGGAAAGATGAGCTCCGATTTGGAGATGTTGAGTTTCAGGAAGTGCTGCGACATCTAGGTGGATACAGCAGAGAGAAAGCTAGATACCGGTGTTTGGATGGTGGGAGAGAGGTCATGGGTAAAAAGGTAGATTTGCATGTCATCAGCATAGAGGTGGTATTAGAGGCCAAATAATTGTATGAGTTCACCAAGAGAGGTGGTGTAGAGAGAGAAGAGCAAAGGACCAAGGAGAGAGCATTGTGGGGCTTCAATAAAAAGGGAAAGAGGGAGAGAGGATAAGTCACGAGCAGACATGCTAAAAGAGCGGCCAGGTAGGAGGCAAACCAGGAGAGAGCTGTTTCTCGAAAACCTAGAGAGTGAAGGGTGGTGAGGAGAAGTGAATGATCAACAGTGTCAGCAGAGAGGTCAAGGAGTACGAGAAAGGAGAAGTGACCTTTGGACTTAGCTGAAAGTAATTCATTTGTTAATTTAGTGAGGGCACTTTCTTTTGAGTGAAGGGGACAGAAGTCAGACTGGAGAGGATCAAAAAGAGAGTGGGAAGAAAGAAATTGGTCAGACGATTGAAGACAAGTCGTTCGAGAAATTTAGAAGCAATGGGAAACACAGATATGGGACAATAGTTGGAGAGAGAGGATGGGTCAAGGGAAAGTTTCTTGAAAATAGGAGAGATGAGAGCATGCTTGAAAGCTGAGGGGAAGATACCAGTGGAGAGATGTTAAAGAGGTGAGCATGGTGACAACAGGCATTGGAAGAGAGGGGCAGAGGAACTTGGAGGGGACAGGGTCGAGAAGACAGGTTGTGGAAGATAAGGAGAGAAGAGAGAGAATCTCAGACACAGTTACAGGAGGGTAGGAGGCAAGGGTGGCAGAGTGAGTGATAAAGAGGACATGTGGGGTAAGGCAAGTCTGACGAGAACAGATACCATTGTGGATAGAGTCAATTTTGTTTTTGAAGTAGGTCGCAAAGTCGAGAGGTGATGGACTAATTTAAAACAACTACGGGACTAGTTTGATACCTTGTTGAGTCCATGCATTGGTGAGTTCAGTCTATTTTGAGGTAAAAACAAAGGCAACTCGCCATAAAATAGAAGCAGTCAGTGTAAACAAACATTTGTGACAGTGCTTGATCAAGGAGGGTTTATCTAAACTTAATAACATCACTAAGGTTTCTGCTTCACAGGTACAGTTTAAGAGAACAGAAGGGCCATGTACATTAATGAAGAACTCCACCTAAAACGTAAATGTAGCATTAGGTGGTTTCCTTGCAGAGTTTTATGCAATCTGGTTGAGGCTATTTTTCCAAACTTCTGGGGTCTCCAAAGTCTTTAACAGTCCATCTCTGATCTATACTACAATTGCTGACCTGTTACAAAGCCTGGTCAATGCCCTTCACAAGAGAACATCCCAGTGTTTGCCAATGGTAAGTTCACAGAGAAAGGGGCAATGACACCCCTACCTGTTTGAGAAAAAGTTGAGTAAAAAAAAAAAGATGGAATGCTGAACATTTTGTTAAACCCAGTTTTTAGGAGCAAGGAGCATTCCAAGTGTAACACTCCTAAATTATGGTTTTAGAGTGTAATGCAGATTGTACCTGGTCTCTAGATGCTCTTTCTTAAATCACAATACAGCAGTGGGACAGAGAATCCTCGGATCCCCAATACAAGTAGAACAATATATTACTAAAATGTTTTTGGGCAAATAATTATTAGCAACAAATACCATATAATTACAATAGTTATAAGCAATGCTATTCACATACATTTTACTCTTAATAGAACTCAATACTCAAAGTTTTTCAGTGTTATGTCAACATTCTATGGAAATTGCATATTGTCACTGTGTCTCACTGACTTTGGTCACTGCTGCTCCTCTGTCACTCTATCACTTCTCCTGTTCATTGTTGCTGTGTCACTCCAGTTCGTTAGCTGTCTTTTTATACCTGTTTTCCTCTATTTTCTTGTTTAACAAAGCTCCTCAGCCCTCTCTCTGTTACCCTGCTTCCTTTTTGAATCACAGTCTCCACAGTATTTCTTTTCTGTCACACAAAACACAGAACCTTCCAGTAGACCTCACAGACTGGACTTTCCTGGGTCTTAAAGTCTGTCCTTTATCATGTTGTGAGACAGTCCTGTTCCACTGAGTCCTAGTGCCCAGAAGTTTTCTGAGTATCACACAGGTAAGAAAAATTCTGCATTTTGACTAGATGCTGAGATGAACTTATACTAGTCTGCAAATCAGAAAATTTGTACTGCTCATGCCCACAAAGAGAGAGCACTCATATGCGCACATGCAGAGTTGCATGCATCTGACACTTGCACCTCTTTACTAAAGGGGAAGCAGAACTGGGTGAGGCAAGTGGAGGTCTATCATAAGCAGAGTACAGTAAGGGTATGTACACGCTAATGCTGTTGATATAGACGAGTGTAGGGTTGTAGATACATCTGTCAGGAGCCGTATCTTTTGCACCTACTAGAGGGCAAGTGAAAATGCAAGCTCATGATGATGATGGTCACCAGCACTAGCTAGCCGCTACTAATTGGCTGATTGCGATTTCACCTCTGAAGATGATAGGTGCTTTCTATATAGATTGTGCAAATATAATATAAGGATTTGTAGGAGTATTTAAAAAAAAAAAATGTTGCTACTTTCATTCATATGCGAGAAGGAATATTATATCTGCTGTATTATATCAAGACTGTTAACAAACATTTATTGTGCGTATGACCTGGTTGTGTGTATGTGGGCATAAGTATGACTGATGTAAACTTGGCTCATGTACTACATGTGCAGAGCTGAGTACATCTTGAGATGTCTCTTATTCAGCATGGGGGGGGGGAATTTTTTTATGGGTGGTTTCATTGAGTATAAATTAGGCCAAACATGCCTAACTCAGTATCGGGCTCTTTATTTTAACATAGTCAAATCCACCCTAGGGTTTACATTTTGAGTTCTTTAAGTGACAACTTTGCAAAATTGTGTCTTTTATGTACCATGTCCTTTGTATCAATATCTTATATTACTTAAAAAAATATAATATATATTATTAGCGCAATATCTTTAGCATTTGCAAAAAGGAGTTGTTCTTGGGGCAGCCAAATAGTTAAATCAGACCTTGGTACCATGTTTGCAAACCTGTTTAGCAGTCTCTAACCTTGAAAGCAATTTCTTTGTGGATATTATTTATGTTTTATTAGAGTACCATTTTTTCAACAAGTGATCATACAATACATGTGTCTGGCTAGAAGTTGATGACATTATACACTCTATCCCTCGATGGCAGTTATCGTTCTTAGACGAATGTATATCCAGATATTTGTGTACATGGTTGCCTATATAGATTTTTTTTTTCTCCTCATATTGGACTGCTCATACATTTTCAATGCTCAGTTTTAATTTATCTGCTAGGGGTATATTTATCAAGCTGCGGGTTTGAAAAAGTGGAGATGTTGCCTGTAGCAACCAATCAGATTTTAGGTATCACCCGTAGTTGTTTTAAATTAGTCCATCATACTCCAAACACATTTTACACACTAACATATATTACACTACACACTAAAAACGCACCACACATATTTATTTTATTGTATTGCATATATTGTAGTTATTTTTTCTTACTTCAATTACAATAGTTTGTGATAGTGTTTTATTGCCAGTTTATTGAATAGAATTATACTGAATAGACAGATAGGTATTTATATTAGCTTGAGATAATATATTTTTAGTTCTGAAATAAATCACCTAAAAGTGGTTTATCAGAAATTGTATTTACTGAAATATAAAATATTTCTGATAGAATATTTTCTTAATATATATATATATATATATATATATATATATATATATATATATATGATATTTGTTACAATTCCTAGTAAACTCAGCAAGCAGCCACGGAAGTATAAGACAAATGTCTTTATTCCAGCAAAATATATAAGCAAGGGTTCAGTTCAATGAACATGCAGGTTTTCATAAACAGGTATAACTCCCAACATAAACATGAACAGGTGTGGCAGGAAGGTACACAGAAATAACAGGTTCCACAGAATGCCAATGTAGTTTGAATGCAGGTATAAGAATGGTGAGTTACCCAGTTCAAGGATGCAAAAGTCTGTCCAGGAAGCACACAGAGTCCAGGCAAAGTAACTGACACAAGCAAATAATCAATGTCCAGAAGTCAGGCCAAAAGGTCAGGGCAACAGGCAAAACAGCGTGGTCCAAGGTACAGGCAAATGATTCGGGGTCTCGGGCAAGCAGGCAAGGTCCAAGGTACAGGCAGGGGTCATACACAGAAGTTCAGTCCAACAGGTATATATCAAATAACACAGGAGCAGGTTAGCAGCAGCCAGGAACAAATGGGATGAACTGCACAGAGCACAGCTTGAGGCAGGTATTTAAAGCAGTGTGACAGGTGCAGTTCTAATCAGGCCTCAGGCAAGAAGATTAACTCCTTCCGGCATGCTGAAGAGTTTAGGAACAGAACAGCAGCACCTCTGGTGGTATAAGGTACTGCTGCTAGATACAAAACACAGGAAGAGTTGTAACATAGCCCCCCCTTTAAGGAGCGGATTCCAGACGCTCCATACAAGCTCCCTTCAGGTGTTCCTCCTCTTCTTTTTTTTCTTTTTATGGGATCTTCCTGAAGATCCAATTGGGCTCTTCTCCAAAGGAGTACAGAAGACCCAATTCCTTAAAAGCAAAAGAAGAATTGGCAAGTTCGTCCACTAAGTCTCTTGTATCTTCAACGAATTCACTTTCAGAGTCTGAGTCCCAGCCAAGGGTCGGGATAGGACCTTTTATTCTATTAGAAGATGGCGATATGCCCAAAAAGCCACTCACCAGGGTTGATGCTTGTGGAGCCTGAGGTGGCATAGAGAGACCCCGATCAGGTGACTTGACTGGAGAGGAAAGATATTTCTGACAGACTGCATTTATAAAGTCCATGGTGTTGTGGGTAATGGGATCATCATATTTAAGAAGGGAAAAAGCCCAAGTCTGCGGCTCCCCTCTGAAATTCATGATAATCGTACCAACTTGGTTAAATTGGTCAGAGAAATATCCTGGAAATTCTTCAAATTGCTTTATACAAACTTGAAGGACTAAAGCAAATTGTTTCAGGTCTCCGTCAAAGAAGACTGGAGGAGGGTCTGAAGATTCAGAAGAAGCCTTTGGGCGTTCAGGCTCAATAGCAGACTCTGAAGAGTTCCCAGCTTGTGCAGCAGTCTCTGGAGAGTCCCCGACTGGGACGGCAAGTTGGGCACACTTGACGGGAAGCCTGGACTGGGCACAGCACACCGACTGGATAGCACTGTGAGATGCCTCAGAGCAGACAGCACTGTGAGATGCCTCAGAGCAGACAGCACTCTGAGATGCCTCAGAGCAGACAGCACTGTGAGATGCCTCAGAGCAGACAGCACTGTGAGATGCCTCAGAGCAGACAGCACTGTGAGATGCCTCAGAGCAGACAGCACCAAGTGGTAACTCGGGCTGTACCGCATGAACAGGCAACTCGGGCTGAACCGCATGGACAGGCAACTCGGGCTGAACCGCATGGACAGGCAACTTGGGCTGAACCGCATGGACAGGCAACTCGGGCTGAACCGCATTGACGGGAAACTCGGGCTGAACCGCATGGACGGGAAACTCGGGCTGAACCGCATGGACGGGAAACTCGGGCTGAATCGCATGGACAGGCAACTCGGGCTGAACCGCATGGACAGGCAACTCTGGAGCGGACTGTAAGGGCAGCGCCCCCTCTGGAGCGGACTGTAAGGGCAGCGCCCCCTCTGGAGCGCACTGTAAGGGTAGCGCCCCCTCTGGAGCGGACTGTAAGGGCAACGCTCCCTCTGGAGCGTACTGTAAGGGAAGCGCCCCCTCTGGAGCGGACTGTAAGGGCAGAAACCCCCGCTGGAGCAGACTGTAAGGGCAGCGCCCCCTCTGGAGCAGACTGTAAGGGCTGCGCCCCCTCTGGAGCAGACTGTAAGGGCAGCGCCCCCTCTGGAACAGACTGTAAGGGCAGCGCCCCCTCTGGAGCAGACTGTAAGGGCAGAGCCCCCTCTGGAGCAGACTGTAAGGGCAGAGCCACCTCTGGAGCAGACTTTAAGGGCAGAGCCCCCTCTTTGACAGTCTTTTAAAGGCAGCGCCCCCTCTGGAGCAGACTTTAGGGCAGCGCCCCCTCTGGAGCAGACTTTAAGGGTAGCGCCCCCTCTGGAGCTGAAGACTCGGGAGTAGAGGCAGCGGCTGAAGACTCGGGAGTAGAGGCAGCAGCTGAAGACTCGGGAGTAGAGGCAGCGGACTCAGCACTGGACACAGCGGACTCAGGACCGGACACAGCGGACTCAGGACCGGACGCAGCGGACTCGGGACCGGACACAGCGGCAGGAAACTTAGTGCTGGCGGTAGCTGGAACTGGCACCGCAGGACAGGCGGCAGCTGGAACTGGCACCGCAGGACAGGCGGCAACTGGAACTGGCACCGCAGGACAGACGGCAACTGGAACTGGCACCGCAGGACAGGCGGCAACTGGAACTGACACCGCAGGACAGGTGGCAACTGGAACTGGCACCGCAGGACAGGCGGCAACTGGAACTGGCACCGCAGGACAGGCGGCAACTGGAACTGGCACCGCAGGACAGGCGGCAACTGGAACTGGCAGATTAGGCTGAAGTAAAGCAACAGGAGGTGACGTGCAGAACAATCCAGGGTCTGGAGAGGAGCACACTGAAGGCTGCTCCATAGGATGTTGTGGTCTGCGGAGCGGACAGCCTTGTAAAAAATGTTCGCCACTGGCGCAGTAGAGGCATAGTTTACCAATCCTTCAGCGCCATCGTTCCTCCTCAGTGAGATGGGGACGCAGGTAGCTTAGTTGCTTAGAATCCCTAATGGTAGGGACCGCAGGCAGTACCATAGATGCAGCACAACTGTCAGAAAAAGTTCTGGGAAGATTCTCTGCGGTCTGCATGCTTTCACCAGAGGAGTTTGTTGCTTTAAATTCAGAATTAGTGTTGAAACTACTTAACACAGCAGCAGGAAGGATTTTAAGCAGTTCTTGGAGTAGAGTGGATACCTGTATGATTTGATAGCGGAGCTGAATAAAGTCCATCTGCAGTTTTTGTAGTTGTGGATTAAGTGACATGGTCTCAATAGCCAAACACAGAGTTCAATACAAAAATACTAGGAATCCCGGGACTAAGCAGAGGGCGTGCAGTCAACAGGCCTAGATTGTATGGCAGTTCATCATGTTACGATTCCTAGTAAACTCAGCAAGCAGCCACGGAAGTATAATACAAATGTCTTTATTTCAGCAAAATATATAAGCAAGGGTTCAGTTCAATGAACATGCAGGTTTTCATAAACAGGAAGGTACACAGAAATAACAGGTTCCACAGAATGCCAATGTAGTTTGAATGCAGGTATAAGAATGGTGAGTTACCCAGTTCCAGGATGAAAAAGTCTGTCCAGGAAGCAAACAGAGTCCAGGCAAAGTAACTGACACAAGCAAATAATCAAGGTCCAGAAGTCAGGCCAAAAGGTCAGGGCAACAGGCAAAACAGCGTGGTCCAAGGTACAGGCAAATGATTCAGGGTCTCAGGCAAGGTCCAAGGTACAGGCAGGGGTCATACACAGAAGTTCAGTCCAGCAGGTATATATCAAATAACACAGGAGCAGGTTAGCAGCAGCCAGGAACAAATGGGATGAACTGCACAGAGCACAGCTTGAGGCAGGTATTTAAAGCAGTGTGACAGGTGCAGTTCTAATTAGGCCTCAGGCAAGAAGATTAACTCCTTCAGGCATGCTGAAGAGTTTAGGAACAGAACAGCAGCACCTCTGGTGGTATAAGGTACTGTTGCTAGATTCAAAACACAGGAAGAGTTGTAACAATATTACATTTAACATTTTTTTCCTAGATACCACAACAGCTTTCCAAACCAGTAACAAACATTTGATGGTTTGGAAGACTCCCATGTACCAGATTGCAAGCTGGAGCAAGGGAACAATCAACATCACAATTCACACCAATCACCACTTTTGCGCGAGAAGTGGAAGACTTGCAGGAGGTATTCAGGAAAACAATGGAAGAATATATGATGGGGATCAGAGATGCCATGATTGAACTGACAGATGAGTTGAGACAACAGAGGCAACTGTAGATGAGTACCAAGACAGATATGAAATTAATTAAACCCGGATGACGAATGCTCTGAAACTAATTACTCTCAGCCAACAAGAAAGCACTGTCAATAATTTCCTGATCGCCAGAAGTATGCAAGGTTTGAATGAAGAAATGAGAGCAAGAAGACAGTTCGCCAACCTGTCAACTTTCCAGACTGCAATCTGTCAGGTACTATCCCCCAGTCGGCGCAACAACTTCCACGTGGTATGCCGGGAACCAGCTACAGGACATCTGAGACACCTTTGGATCGAAGAGTGGAGTCAGCCGGACCAAGCCGAGAAGAATTGCAAAGCGTAAGAAGACTTTTGGAGCTAAGTGTATCAAGATGCGAGTTTCTAGCAGGTTTGAAAAGTGGAGATGTTGCCTATAGCAACCAATCAGATTCTAGCTATTATTTTGTAGAACGTACTAATAAAAATAAAAAAATGATAACTAGAACCTGATTGGTTGTTATAGGCAACATATTCACTTTTCGAACACGCTGGAAACTCGCAACTTGATACATTTACCCCCTGGAATCATCATCATCATCAGAGGATCCACAATTGGAATCAACTCCAAAATGAAAGGTATATATGTGAGTGGAAATTTATATTTTCTTCTTTTTTTTTTTAAATAATTACATCTATTTTGAAAATTAATCAGCCACAATGTTGAAAGGAACATTGTGTGTACTAATTTTTCAAATACTCATTACAGCAAATTATCTGACTTACCTTATGGGGAGTGCAAATAATTTTTGTTTTCGTATTGGCATTTCCAGGTCCTAAGGAAGACGGTTGCTATATATAAATGTAAGTTTGATATTTAGTAGACCCTTATTTATATATATATATATATATATATATATATATATATATATATATATATATATATCTATATATATATCTATATATATCTATATATATATATATGTATATACATATGTATATATATATATATATTTGTTGATGTGGTTACAATGTTTTTTTCTATACAGTCTACAAAAGAAAAGAAAAGAATCATCTGACAAACAACCAATCAGCAAGAACAACAGAAGAAGAATAAAACAAAGTAGAAGATGAAGAACAGCAGCAGAACACAAATATTTAAGAGAAAACTTTACAAGCGTAAGTTTAATTTGTTTATTGTATGTCTCTATGCTAATAAATTATAAATGTAATTGATGAAATTATAAGAACATAAAATGGAAATGTTAAGACCCAAAACAATGTGTTATTGTAATACAGTATCAGAAATGCTAGTATTATTAATTGTAATATATTCTATTTATTAATAGAATTATATTTCTTTTATAAGACAGAATAAAGAAAACTGCAGTTGAACAGATGTCAAGATTGAGGAATGATGGTTCTGTGAACAGTGATAATATTAAAAAAAGGTTAACATTTATTTATTTTGGGGAAGACAAAGCTTTTCATGTTTTTTTATTTTAATATTTTTAATAATTTCATATATCTGTTTTTCAGATAACAAAAGAAGCTATACTAATAAATTTTCAAAAAAACAAATGAAAAAACAAGAACGGCATCAAATAATATATTGTTTAAAAAACAAGGGGCTACTCCTAATAAATATTTAACCATATTCAAATATTTATTTCAATAACATTTTTCATTTTTCTTTAAATTAGTGTTTCATTTTTTTTCTCTAATTACATTGGTTACATACAAATGCATACTTACATACAGACATAACGGGCCTGATTAAGGAAAGAAAAGCAAAAAAATAGTAACTTTGAAGCTTGGCAAAATCATGTTGCATTGAAGGGGAGCTAAATTTAAAATGTGGGGTCAGAATTATTGTTGGGGAATGGCATGTTCTAGATCAACTTCAAATTCAGTGCAAAAATAAAGCTAGCAAGTATATGTGTGCTACATGAACAAAACAGGCAGCATGTAACTTATGTGCAAAGTAATAAACTAATATGCACTCCAGGCATTGCAACATGGTTTTATCCAGAAAACTTGAGTAAGAAAACTTACTCAATTTTTTGCCTTACTTTCCTTAATGAATCAGGCCCAACATATATACATCTATCCAAAAGGGGTTAAAAGTGTTGAAGGTAGGATAAGCTGGTGAGATTTTAATAGTGAGCCTGTATGTCCAGCTTATCCTACCTTCAACAGTTGATAGACTTATCCAACCCTACAGCGGACTCCTATACCATTCCTTAGGGATTTAACCTTACATTCAAGATAAAATAAAATCATTGTACTTAAATCTTTGTGGTTTCATTAAAAAAATTAGTAACACAACATATTTAAAAATACATAAAATAAATGTACACAAACAATAAATACATTTCAAAAAAATGCTTCCTTTTCGATTAGTGATCACATATACAATCTGTTGACAGTCTCTGGAAATCATAGTTCAAAAATGGTGAGGTCCTGTCCTTTGAAGTAGATGCACAGATGTCACTGGTTCAGACTAGGTCACTCATCCAGCCGCTGGCTCTATTTTTACTCCCCAATCAGGAAACATATGTGTAAAGAGAGAGGAAAAAAGCATGTCAGTAAGTATGACCATGTGTCAGTAAGGATGCAGCCAGATAGAACAGTAGAGCCAAATTAGAACACTTTTTCAAACAGAAACTTACTTGTCCATGAAGGTGACACAGAGATGCAGTGGTCCACACTCGGTCAGTCATCAAGCCACTGGGTACATCTCTAAAGGAAAACCATTACTAACAACAATATAATGCGTTCAAAATTTCCTGAACAATATTTTAAACAGAACAGACAAAATATTAAACACGTTGCCCGCTTTTATCAACACTGTCCTGAACTGCAGATTGCACTCCTAAAAATAAAAAAAATTATCCATTCTTTTGATTTTTTGGAGCTAAAAAATTTACATTCTCCAACAAAAAAACATTGGTCCTAACAAGAAAAAACTCTGCAATCACACGCTGGCGCTCTCGACTGCCCGTATCCGGACCCTCTGCTGCAGCTGAAGAAAGGTCTTGATCCTGCAACACATCAGGATAAATCTCTACCTCCAAATTATTTGCAATACAGATATTGTGCAAAATGATGGTGAGTAAAGAAGCGCACCGCTAGAACTGTCTAAATTGCAAAACGGCTCTTAAGTACCCCAAAGGTTCGCTCAATTACCCCTCTGGTGGCAATACGTGTCGTGTGGTATCTTCTTTCAGCAGCAGAGACAGGATTGGACACTGAAGTCAGCCACCAGGGCTGGCTCCCATATCCTGCATCACCTAAAAAAAAAAAAAATTCATGGAAATTTAAATTCATTGTCATTCCATATAACATGCTATACTTTTTATAACTTACACAGCAGCCATCTATGTGCAAACTGACCCTCCTCAAACTCTCAAGCGCTTAGTTCTGCAATATAAAAGAATCATGGGATGATCCTGGGAAACCAACACATACATTACAAATAATTTTTATGGCATCACACACCATCTGCACATTTATGGAATGGAAGTGCTTTCGGTTTTGAAAGCTCTCTTCCTTTCTGTGCGGATGTGTGAGAACCACATGAGTGCAATCAATTGCACCCAGGACATTAAGAATCCTTTTGACCGCATAACATTCCGCTTTGACCGCCCGCCATTGTATTTCAGACTGAGGAAATTTGATAAATTTCCAAGTCTGTTTTTAATGGCTTTTAGAGCCTGGAACAGGCACCTTGAAAATGTGAGTTGAGAGCAACCCGCAATTACGGATGTGGGCTGAAAAGTTCCTGAAGGCAGAAACTACAATGCCCCAAGCAGCTTTGCTAATCCTGGCACATCGCAGTTTTGTGGGAACTGTTGGCTCCAGGTCATGTTTAAGAAGGTCATATAGTGGAAAAATTGCATCTGAGGAGAGGCAATATAGTCTTATCACCTCATCCTCAGGGACCCCATCAAGTAAACAACATTTGCACTACAGACGGGGCCGGTGGATCCAAAGCTTGGGTTCAAGTAATGCAGCCATTGCAGGACCAGTAACATTCTCTCCCTCACTCGATCCCACGTTCACCGCCACATTCTCCTCACTTTCTACCACATTCTCTTCCACTCCCTTACCTAGCAAACCATCATGCGCACACTCCTCCATGCGCGCTGCATACATATACAGCCAAACTGTGTTCCTGAATGGCTCCATTGGTAAGTTACCCAATTATTAAATTTAAGGAAAAAAATGTAAAGAATTTTAAACTAGATGCAATTTTAACTAGCTCATACAAAGTAATTTATATTTATATATAATAGTAATAAAAATATAAATCCTCTATGTAAAGGTCACTGTAGTTTTCCACGATGCTGTTGTAAATCTCTCTCTGATTCTGATGTCAGTTGAAAGAGATATGCAGAAAAAAAATTGCTATTTTATATTGTGTGGACTATACCATTATTTTTTCTACAGGGATTGCTTATTATTTTAATATAATAATATAAATAAAAAAGTGTATTTATAGATAATTTTACTACACATTACTTTACAGACAGCTTTACCATTTCTTAATTATCATTTTTTTGAATCCAAAACAGGTTTGTTCTAAAATGACGTGTAACCTTAAATTAGAGCTGGTTTATGGCCCACTGGGAAGAACAAGACATCTGGAAAAACAATCCTTTTGTTGAGAATCTATCTATGGTGTTGCTACATAGATGATGTGATTTGCATTTGGACAGGTGATTGTAGCAAACTCACTTCTTTCATTGGGGCATATTCAATTGTCGCTGGTTTCGGCGGCGTTAAAACTACTACCCTTATTATGGTAGTAGTTAGCTGGATTTCAGCTCGCGGCTCCCTGATACAGCGAGAAAACTACCATAATAACGTTTTTTCCGCGGATAGTGGTTGGAGCGCGAGATTTTCGGCGTTTTCGACGACAATTGAATATGCCCCCATTGACTATATTAACACTTCTAGGGGCATATTCATTTCCGATCCGATCCGCGGTAACGCGTGTTACCGCGGAAAATGCGCAGTACTGCCGGTAATACGGTACCGCAATAACGCAGATTTTCGTTCGCAGCCCATAAAATCCACGTTATTGCGGTACGGCGAATTAGGTTCGCGGCCGCTCCGGCGCGATCCCGCGAACCGGGATCGGAATTGAATATGCCCCCTAGTGTTAGCACTGAAAAAGTAGAGCTTTTGAACTTAGATATTTATGCTCAAGACACCCGACTAAACACCATGGGGGGTATTCAATTGTTAGCGAGATCCCCGGAAAAACGAGCGCTAGAAAAATATTACCGTTAGTACAGTAATATGTGCGTAAATACCGTTAATACGGTAGTTTACTTGCTGAATTTCATCTCGCAGCTCAGGAAGCTGCGAGATGAAATTCAGCGAGTAATTACCGTATTAACGCTAATATTTTTCGAGTGCTCGTTTTCAGGGGATCTCGCGAACAATTGAATACCCCCCTATGACTTTCTTCAAACTAGTTGATTGCAACTCCATCATATCTACATCTAGCTGTCACCATAGCAACCGGTTGCACAACATCCCAAAAGGGCAGTTTACCAGGCTGAGGAGCAACTGCTCAGACAGGAGTGAGTACAACAAACAGGCAAACATACTTAGACAAAGATATCTTGAAAGAGCTTACAGTGCTGAAGTAATAGAAAATGCCTATGTGGAATTGAAAGATACTGAAAGGGAATGCCTCTGAGATAAAACAGGAAAAAAGAAAAAGGGTACAAAAGTGACTGAGTATGTATGACCTCCTGAACATCCCATTTATTACTAGATACAGCAAAAATTCACATAAGATAGAGGAGTTCCTAAAAAAAAACCACTGGAATCTCCCTACTGCGCGATGAAACACTTAGAAACATCCTGCCCCCAAACCCAAATTTATCTACACAAGGGCTGACAATCTGAGTAATAGGCTGATAAAGAGCACTATACCACCACTAAAAACTGAGAAGAAAACCACCTGGCTAAATGAGTGTACTAGTGGGAGGTGTACCGGTTGCAAAACATGGAGATACAGGGACACTGAACCTATTATGTACTTTAAGTCCAATGTTACTGTAGATATGTACAAGATAAAGGATAAACTTTCTTGTGACTCAAAAGGAGTAATTTACATGCTTGAGTGCCCCTGCAGCAAACAGTACGTAGGGAGGACGTTTAGAAAATTAAGCGTCCCAAATCATTTCCTTCACTCACATAACCATGATCTATCCAGACTGAAATTCATTGGCATCTGCAAGGTCCACAAATCATGGCGAGGTGGGGATTTTATCAAACAAATATCCCAAAAGGAAGCAAAATGGATTTTTAATTTAAAAACTCTGTCACCTTAAGACCTTAATTTGGATTTTGACCTCAACACTTTTTTTTAATTCCATTTGCCAATTGTCTGTATGTACATGCCCACTACTTTTACATCTTACCACTAAGAGTAGGACACATACCATTTCTTACATTTCCCATATGCTTATTAAAGGACTTTACAAACACTGAAATGTATTGCACTCTATGCTCCACATCATTTTGTTTTGTTGATATATCGTTACTACATTATTGTATTCTGAATTGAGGACATTTTATCTATTTATTTTATAAGGTAGTCTCTGATATACGGATCCAACAAGTGACTTTTTTATAACACTGCCTGATAGGCTACTAACAGTGAGCTAAATCTATCATGGAGTCCTACAACCTATTCAATCAAGAAACTGTAAAGTCTAATGGGACCTTTTAAATACTAAGAGACTTCCATGCACGCTCAAAACAATTCTTACAATCACCCCTGAGGAAGCCTGGAAAGTGCGAAACGCGTAGGTTTACAAGACTTAAAATCTGCTGAGAACTGCTTCACATTAACAGGAGAAGCTGACAGACAACAACAATTTACTATTCTACACATGGGAACGCCCGCTAGTCAGACGAGGGGCTGGAAACTGGCGAGTCTGAAATCCACACTGCGCATGCGCAAACATTAGACGGGACTCGGAGACACATTCTTGCTGCAACACCTCTGGCTCAATCTCTGTTGTTATACAATTTTTATGCTTATCTTTTGCTATTACACTTAAGACCTGCTGGTATTAAGTTAGGGTTACATTCACACATCTTTAGAACATTTACTGATTGTACCCTTCATTTCACCTTATTGCGCCAGGGACAACCTCTTACCTGTGTTTTCATTATCTAAGGATAAGGGAGCCACCGCTCCATCAGGGTTATCCCACTAAGGCAGCACACGCCTTCATTAGGGAGCGCAAGTTTTTCCCATTATTCTAAATGATGTGTAGATTACTGTGAATGAAAAATGGCGAATTTGTGAATTCATAGCATACGCGGAAACGCGATATTCAACAATTGAATAGCTTATTTAGCCCCTGCTGTATTTTTTCTTTGAGTGTGCTTCAATTTGTCGTTATAAATTTTTTGGGGTCGTTAACGCGAAAAAATTGTGAAATAGAATAGAGCAAATTTTTAATATCCACTAAAATGTGTTAAAAAGCGCAGCAATGCAGATTCAAACCTAATTGAATACCACCCTAAATGCTGAAACATGCCCAGTAAATGTTTAATTCATTCACTTATAAGGAATGCAGAATGAGCAGGGAAGATATTAAAACCACCCCCACACTTACACAAATCCACCACATTTCACCGCAAACTAGGATCTAACATTCTCCCAATGTACAATATGACCAAGTCCCTTCAGCCTGCAATTTTTTTTGTAAATACACATATCTCCATCCAATGCTCCCAATTTCTCCTATAGAACAGGTGTCCCAGTTCCTTTACCAATACAACATTCATTCTCCCATATACAACAAATCATTCCCACATATTCGAATTCTAGTCCAAATCCTTACACTGCAACTTGTCCACACACACCAAGCATGGTGTTCCTCGCTCTATAGGAGACAATGTCGTAATTTTGCAACATTCTTCCCTAATATTATCCAACCCATAGTTCACCCATCATTTCTTCAATAGAGTGCAAGGTTACTTCACAAGAGAAAATTGATTGCAGACCAGGTATTCGGTTTAATATACATAAATTAACGCTCTAGTAGTACTGGTCTCAAATCAACATTCTTGTTACAAATTTCACAAATCTAGCTATGCACTTGTCTTGTAGCCTCCTCTTTAAACTCCGTAATTAAAACAAAACAACTCATCAGAAAAGAAACCCACACATGCATGAAATACGGCCCCCCCATTCATATATAATAGGAGTCCAAACCCCCTATTCACACCCAACATGACTCCACCACTCCCCATTCACACCCAATATGACTACACCCCTTCCCATTCACACCCAACAGGACTCCACCCCTCCACATTCCCACAGAGGCTACAAAATGTTAACCAAAATCTAATGTTTTTCTAGAAAGCCTCAAAATCACTCATACATCTCTTAAAGTAAAAATTAAAAATTAAAAGAATATATAGATATAAAAAAACAACTACTTAGGTCAGTGGTTCCCAAACTGGGTGCCGCAACTTCCTGGGGTACCGCGGTGATCTCACATGGGTGCCGTAGCTAGGGCCAGTGGTAAACAAGGCGGGGGACTACTTGGTTATTTTTTTGGCTAAGGGATCCTTGAAAAAAAATATGGAGACCCAAAGGGTGCCTTGAACAAAAAAAGTTTGGGATCCACTGACTTAGGCTAATTAAAATTTGCTCTGGAATAATAATAATAATGCCATTGAATCCTAAATATTAACATTCCTGGATGACATCAGTAAGACTAGGATCAGTGCAATACATCATTAATAACAAATTCCATAGGTGCATGGTTCACAACTTCCTTCATGTAAATCTAACTTATCAGAATTTTTGATTGTAAGATACTAATTTGCAGAACATGTATTCAAAATGCAAATATGAAATTAAACACACTGACAAATGCATCTGAAAGCAAAACAAAACAAAACATTAAAAGAAACTCTATGGAATTTTGCTTGCACATATTAGGATATTGTTAAGAACTGATTCTAGATTTTGATTTTGTTAGAAAACAATTGAGCAGTGGAAAATAGCTCTGGTGTGGAATTGCCCAATTAGGTAATAGGACATAAGTCAACTTGACAAGTGTATGTGATCAGTAAAAGATGATGTCACACAAATAGAAATATAATTTATATAATGTATCGGAAATCACCAGTTATTACTGAAAAACAATTATGGTTAACGGTTTCATAAAAATAATAGTCGGCTGTGTTTAATTTTGGGGGCAAATATACAACAGATTTATGTTCCTACCGGGATAAAGAACTAAAGAAATAGGCAGCGGTTCTTTTAAACTTACAGGGTCATCTGCTTACATCCGTTTTGCCACACAAAACCATCTTGGACATTTCCCAGGAGATGAATGCTACCTTGTCAAATTGATCATTTTAGCTGGGTAGAAACAGGGAAAACTTGTGTGAGCTAAATTTTAAGGCATTCACATGGTAGTAAGTGTGAATGATCCCTTTGTTGCAGATTGATGAAAATTAAAACCCAATGCTGTCCTTAAATCACCTCTGAAGAAGTTACAAATAAATAAAAAGGCAAGATGGCGGCACACCATACGAAGAAGCTTTCCAGAGGAAGTAGACCATACATATATATCGAATATTACCAAAAGGAGCCCCCATCACTGCCTGGTACAGCTATGAATACCCGAGTGAAAGCGTGTACTGGGTCATTCAACTGTCCCTCGACTTTAAATACTTTATTGACCACAAAACACAGTAAGGTTTTAAACAAAGCATTGATATCCACGACAAATTAATTCAGATCATGCTGGGTCCGTGGAAGCTCATTTAAGAAGCTAACAACATTTAGGGGCACATTTATCAAAACTCGCAAAATATGAAAAATAGTTGTCAATCCTTATCGCATTGATAAGGATTGAACTATTTCTCATATTTATTAAAAAAAGCAACACAGGAACAGCAGTTCCGAAAAACTGCTGTTCCTGTGAAGTGGAAAACATACTTACCACTCAATCTTCGTTCCCGAAGCAGCACGCAATGAACGGGGCTCCTCTTCTTACTCCAGTGTGCATGCGCCGAGTGAAACCCCTCGGGCATGCGCACATACATCTCTGCTCTCGCTCTGCAACTATAGTTGCAGAGAGTGAGCGGTGAGTGACAGGGAGGGATCATGTGATCCCTTCACACATGCGCTGTTCAGCTCTGCTCTTCGGAGCAGAGCTGACAGCACTGAAACTTTTCATTTATGATAATATACGCCAGCTTGAGCTGGCGTACATTAACATGATTGAAAAGTTAATTACATTTATTTTTAAATAGCGCTACTGAGCACTCCCCATACATTGTTATGGGGAGTGCTCAGTAAAACGATAGGAGATGCAAAGCAGCAGATATCTATGATATCAGCTGCGATGCTACTATCATGAATAGCAAATTAGTGTTTAATCCCTGAAAACTGATTTTACAGGGGGGGAAACCTTTGATAAATAGGTCCCTTAGACACTTGTGTTTGAGAAGTTTAAAGCACAGTGTTGGATCTTTAAAGCTTTTTACATTTCTGCTGCTGTTGAAATACTCTGCAAGACTGCTGCTGTTAGGATTCAGCACAGGAAGACTTGGAATGCTGAGGAAACAGCAAGCTTTATCCTGGTAAGCATTAAGCAGGCCTTGGCAATCTTCACTATCATAGCATAGTATAGATGAAGAAAACGCATAATCAGAGCTTTAATATCATCTGTAGCCAGGTAACTGCCTTTACAAGGAGGAAGTTTTTTGGGAGTTTCAACATAAAATGTGTTCGGTGGAGGAAGGTTATGTCCATCCAATCGCAGTAATTTGGGAAAATTTTCTCACATGACACTGATGTATATGTTCTGATCTTTGAAATTGTTACAGAGTGGGTTGCCTTCCAAGCACAGCATTTCCAGTTTCAGACATTTTATCTTATCCAGCTCCTTTTCAGACTTTAACATGTTATCAGATAGATTCAGTATCTGCATACTAGGGGCGTTGAATTTTATTGCTACCGAGATCCAAGGAAAGAAGCTCTGGTACATTATCTTCAATGATTTGTAGAAGACACATCATGCAAGATCTCCTGTTAAGAATGAGTTCTACATTATTTGCAATCATGTCTGGAGATGCACGCAATGACCTCATGTCCAGAGCTTGCTGAGCTCCATCATATCTCTTCTGCATGCAGTTCTTAAATTGTTCAATTTCTTCACCTGTCATAACCTTTGGTTGGACAGGTGGGGCAGATGGATGAGTCAAACTGGTAATCTTAAAGTTTTCTCGGTCAGTGAAAGCCCTGGAAATCTGTTTTAAAGCTTTTGCTATGGCAGTGTCTTCAACATAGAAGTGGGCCCGAGAATGATCACAATGATACCCTACAGGAGTGAATGGCAAGGTACAGCCACTTTGCAAAAGGCCAAGCAACAATCCTTATCATATTTTTTCCCATGTGTAATAGTGACTTTGAAACATCTATTTTTGTCCTAACATTAGTTCTTTCATGGTGAGAACTATCCCTGAGAGCATTTCCATGTGAGCCCCCCACTCTCTCTTCTAGGTCTACCTTCTCTCCTCTCTCCACGCATATAAGGATTGAAATTTTAATTTAGGCTCATGTGCATCACTCATATCCAATCCGGAGCGAGGATTATTAGGTGGGTAACTTCCCCGCTTCCGATACTTATGGGGACCTTCACTATACATTTTAGCCCGAAAGGTGCCACGTCTCTTCCGTTTCTTCATGACATATTCTCCACCAACTCTGTCGTCATATAAGTCAGCAGAAGACTATTGTAAATGTAAGACCAGTCAGCTTCCTCCATTTCTATCTCACTCGTCTACCGCTAACTGCTGAACATCGAAGACCTGCCTCTCGTCTAATCCCCATACCGAGCCGAGTGCTAACTGGACGTGGCGCAAGGATCCCACACAAGCGGGAACGTCACACAGACCCAAAGTCAAGCCATCAAATCATAGCGCACGTCACACAGATCTAAACCCTAGCGATCAAAGCACACTATTTAATCTTTTAATGAAATTTGTTAGTTTCTTCATTCTATTATCAATATTGTAAACATTTATTGGCATTTTTGCAAGATTTTTTTTATAGATATGATATGTACCATGTTCAGTGACAACTCTTGTAGCATATGTCATATATGTTTAGTCTTCATGCTTGTAATTTATGACAAATCAATTGAGATTGACTGAACATTGACTTCTGCAATAGTGAATTTATTACTATCATATTATGACAATTTCCTATAATTTAATCTAATCTCATACTCTGGAATCCTTTGTGGGTATGATATGAAATCCCTGTAATGATATTTACAAATTGCTGTAGTAAAAAAATGTATAGTCTTTTTCAAGTTCAATTATGGTTAAAACAAAAAAAAAATCCTCTAAAGTATCATCATTAGCACAGTTTTGTTATTTACACCGTGTTGTATAAAGTAAAATCATTTATCTACCTTGGAATAAACATTCCTGTATAAATTCAGTCACTTCTAATAAAGGCCACACTAGGCTGCTTGTATGGGAATCCAACTGCGCTCATCAGATAATATTGCAGGTATAAAGCAATCAGATTTCTCATCAAGGGTGTATATTTTGGGTCATGTTCTCCCCTCCTCTAGCACTGCATCTGGATAACACTGGTAGATGTAGTGCAGAGGTAGTGCAGTCTCACTTTGTAAATAATGGTGAGAAAGAGAGGTCTGCACTTTAGTCATGGGTGGCAAAAATAAAACCATTGTTAATGAAAACTCCAGTGAAATATCACTTACAATTTTCCACAATAGACAAACCCACCCACCAAATGAAAGTAGGTTCTATAGTTTTATAGAGCAAACAGTGAACTTTTTCACAAAGTTGATCGCTAGCCTAAATTTGCCCATTATCCCTACCGTCAAGTATGGGGTATGGGGGATGAGAGCATAATATTATGGGGATGATTTTGTGCTCAGGGACTGGAAGACTAACAAAATAGAGGGAAATACAGATGGAGCAAGATATTGACACACCGCGGAAGAAAACTTCCTGTAGTATTTCAGAGGCATAGGACTTGGGATAAGATTTTTATTCCAGCAGGACAATACCCTAAAGCATACAGCAGAAGCCACATTGGGGTGGCTGAAATAGAAAAAAATTCAATGCAAATCCAGAGAGTGAGTTGAAAATTGCTGTTCACCAATCGCCCTACTCAACTTGTTAGCACTTCAGCAATTTTCCAAACAATAATGGACAAAAATTGCAATGTTCTGTTTTAAAAATCTAAAAGACACTTTCCAAAACAACTCACAGCTGTAATTGTAGCTACAAAGTATTAAAAGGGTAAATACTTGTGTAATCAATTGCTGCATGTTTTTATTATTTAAATAAAACTATTGTTATTTATTTGATACAACTGAATATTTTGTGTTGATCCATGTTTAGAATTACCAAATAAATAAATTTTTATTCCATAAAATAAGAAAATAAAATATGAAAAAATCCAAGGAGAAGAATACTTTTAATAGCCACTGTATATGTCCTGCCCAAACACCAACCATGTTGCCTGATGCTGTATAGGCCATACTTATGACAATAATAGTGTGTTGTATGTGGAGATGTTGCCTATAGCAACCAATCAGATTATAGTTATTTATTTAGTGCATTATAGAAAATGACAGCTAGAATCTGATTAGTTGCTATAGGCAACGTCTTCACTTTTTCAAACCTGCACTTTAGTAAATATACCCACCAGTGCACACATAGGGTACTAGACAGTTTATATACTGCATATGCATAAATATAGACATTTTAGTGGTGTTACATTAGGGTGTTACCACCTAGTGCAGTTAGGCTGACCATCACTTCTCTGCCTTAAACTTAATTTTAACATGCTTTCTATATGAAACAAATGTCCATGTAACTACGATCAAGAACAGAAATCTCACAGCACTCTCATAGTGATGAAGGTGCTATACTGACATCTATTGTTCCCCAGAGAGAACTCCGTTTATGAGAATTATTGTTGAACTCAAATTTAGTCATTGAAAAATGTATATGCCCATGATGAGATCCATGAAAGTCTTTAATGAAACTAAACTATACAATAGGAACTCTGCTTTTGAATGTGTTTAAGATAGGTGGCTATTGTTGGCGCCTGTAATTTTAAATTTACCTCACAAATGATAGTAATTGCTTTACAGAATACCAGAGAGCTAATGAACCCTATACCTGAGCTTAGTAATATACCTGAAAAAATATACACTGGACATCCTTAACATACTGTAAAAAAAATTGACCCAAACAGCTGATTTATTTTTGCACAATTGTGCCTATTTATCTGTGTCATACGTACAAAGGTGCATGTCCACACTCCAGAGTATGGCCAAGCATATATAAAAAAAATTCACGAGAGTGAGGGGAAATTGGGAGTGTCTTTATTACATGGGTCACTAAATTGACCATTAAAATGTTAATATTTCCCTTTTATTGTTAGAAATATAGCTGTAAAGGTGCTTCACTATATAAAGTACATTTGGAATAAAAGTATAAGCTGAGGCCCAATCTCCACCAGCTCCGTATGTGTGGAAGAATAAATACTTTTGCAAGGGAAAAAGGTCTCTATGGCCCCCAGCTCAAATCACCACTTCCACTATGCAGAGGCTTATAATTTATCTCACCGCATGTTTCCTTGTAGTCCAGTCCCAGTGACATATGGCTACCAGACAAAGGCATGAGCTGTGCAGCCTATTACTGCTGCGCACAGTCCCTTTTGTCTGCTCCCGTCGACTGCCTTAGAAATGGGACCCCCTTCCTCCACACCACATTCTGCCTATTACCATAAAGAAGGCAGGGTGTGGCAGATAGATTAAACAGTACGAATCCTGCCTCCACCACCGCCCCTTCTCAGGTGAGCGGTTCATGTTCTTCACTTACCCTTTTTTCCCAGCCCACCCCTGACTCCTTCTTCCACTCGATATTTGTGTGCCTCATCTGTGTTTTTGCTCCCTCTTCCCCTGTGTGTCTGTCTCTATCTATCATCTAACGCATATACCTATTCCTCTCTATTGTAGCACGTCTGTCTACTGTCTGACTCCCTTGTACATCCTGTTATGTCTTTTTCTGCACACTGTGTGAGTCACTGTAGCATTACTTACACTCATCTGTACTACTTACAGTCATGGCGAAAAGTTTTGAGAATGACACAAATATTATTTTTCACAAAGTCTGCTGCTTAAGTTTTTATGATGGCATTTTGCATAAACTCCAGAATGTCATTAAAAGTGATCAGATGAATTTCAATTAATTTCAAAGTCCGTCTTTACTATGACAATGAACTTTGTCCGAAAAACAACATTTCCACTGCATTTCAGCCCTGCCACAAAAGAACCAGCTGACATCAGGCCAGTGATTCTCTCACTAACACAGATGAGAGTGTTGATGAGGACAAGACTGGAGACCACTCTGTCATGCTGATTGAGTTAGAATAGCAGACTGGAAGCTTTGAAAGGAGGGTGGTGCTTGAAATCATTGTTCTTTCTCTGTCACCATGGTTAACACGTACAGTCATAATTGCTTTGCACAAAAAGGGCATTGCAGGCAAGGATATTGCTGCTAGTAAGATTGAACCTAAATCAACCATTTATCAGATCATCAAGGAGAGAGGTTCAATAGTTGTGAAGAAGGCTTCAAGACCCAAGAACGTCCAGCAAGTGCCAGGACTGTCTCCTAAAGTTGATTCAACTGCGGGATCAGGCACCAACAGTGCAGAGCTTACTCAGGAATGGCAGCAGGCAGGTGTGAGTGCATCTGCATGCACAGTGAGGTGAAAACTTTTGGAGGCCAGCAAAGAAGCCACTTATTTCCAGGAAAAACATCAGGGACAGACTGATATTCTGCAAAAGGTACAGGAATTGGACTGCTGAGGACTGGGGTAAAGTAATTTTCTCTAATGAATCCCCTTTCAGATTGTTTGGGGCATCTGGAAAAACGCTTGTCCGGAGAAGGAAAGGTGAGCGTTACCATCAGTCCTGTGTCATGCCAACAGTAAAGCATCCTGAGACCATTCATGTGTGGGGTTGCTCCTCAGCCAAGGGAGTGGGCTCACTCACAATTATGCCTAAGAACACAGCCAAGAATAAATAATGGTACCAAAACATCCTCCAAGAGCAACTTCAACCATCTAAGAACAGTTTGGTGAGGAACAATGCCTTTTCCAGCATGATGGAGCACCTTGCCATAAGACAAAAGTGATAACTCAGTGTCTCGGGGATCAAAACATCGAAATTTTGGGTCCATGGCCAGGAAACTCCTCAGACCTTAATCCAATTGAGAATTTGTTGTCAATCCTCAAGAGGCGGGTGAACAAACAAAAACCCACAAATTCTGACAAACTCCAAGCATTAATTAGGTAAGAATGGGCGGCCATCAGTCAGTATGTAGCCCAGAAGTTGATTGACAGTATGCCAGGGCGAATTGCAGAGGTCTTCAAAAAGAAGGGTCAACACTGCAAATATTGACTCTGCATAAACTTAATGTAATTGTCAATAAAAGCCTTTGACACTTATGAAATGCTTGTAAGTTTACTTCAGTATACCATAGCAACATCTGACAAAAAGGTCTAAAAACACTGAAGCAGCAAACTTTGTGAAAACCAATACTTGTGTCATTCTCAAAAATTTTGGCCATGACTGTACATGTATTACCTCATGTATTTTTTACTTGCTTCTGTATCCAGCGCTACAGAATCTGTGGTGCCTTATAAAAAAATAAATAATAATAATCTGTTTTCGATTTGTGCTTCTTTCTCCAATATTGTATGTGTACCTTGCTCTCTTCCTCTGTCTCCTCATGTGTGTTTCTCTACCCTCATTGTGTTTGTGTGTGGGGAAAAAAATACTTTACACTTTATTCCAAGGATAAAGCATTTTTTAATGATATTAATTCTAACAGAACAGGTTTTGCGGCAAACACTAGGAACACCCTTGTAGACATCCAGGGCCTGATTCATCTTCGAATGCAACCTAAACACAATTTGCGTTTTTAAAAAGAACTTGAGTGTACCTACGTCCATATTCAAATATAAGTGGATCTCAAGATACTTTCCATTTGAATCTGGGTATAAATCTGCTCTGCCTAAACAGTACTTGCTGTATGTTAACAGACATAACAGACTGCAGGATATGCACATGCATATGTACAATATAAAGTCCCATCAGATCGATGCAAAAAAAAAAATATGTGTGTAAAAAAATATTTTATGTTTTAGTTTGTTTTTTACATTAAATATATAAATCATGATATTATTAATGCATACTGTACATACAATGAATTTATATAGACTATCTTACATACACATTTTCTTTGCTATCTAGTAGCACACATACGTGTAGTTTTAAATATAAAGACTATGCTGTGACAGTCATCACTACCTGTCGGCACCTACACCTACCCTGTAGCTAGTGCACATGATACTCCTAATAAATAGGTACTTAAGAGAAATCCAGAACTTGAATCGGCCGCATCTGCATTGACACGTCTTGACTACGTTCACCCATCCCTTCTGCCCTTCAAGTCATAGGTAGTAGTAAATATCATTTGCGTTCAGACATGAATTAGATGCAATTGTGTTCTTTGACGTAAAGTCCTTTTCTGAGCATGTGCAGAGATATTTCACATAAGATACAGCACACAAAGGGACTTGCGTAAGAAAAATGAATCGGCCCCCCTGTGTTTGCCCCTGCCTTCAATCTCATTTAAATGTCTGACCCCACAAAATTTTAATTTGTTTTTGCATATGATCTTAAAATAAGTCACACAAGTACCCTAGCTGACATTTAGTTATGAATGGCCCCGATCCACCCAGCACCTCTTATTACAACTATGCAAACCTGCTCCTCTTCAGCTGCTGCCAATTCCATGTGATTTGTGGGCCAGCAGTTTTGCACTTTCATATATAAAATGTAACCCAAAACAGTAGCATTTTCTGATGTCCTCACTCCTCAGTGATCACAACTCCAAAAATAATGATAAACATCTCTAGGTTTCAATACAGTGTAATAATATGTACAATAATACACTAGTGTTCTGCATATCAGGTGAGAATTCATTATATACATATACTCAATTACTGGCACTTTGAACTAAAATGTTAACTTTACAATGAGGTCCAGGAGGAACTGTAGAATAATCCTCCTTGTACCCCTTTTTGCTCCATATTCACTGTGTTGTTATTATTTTTCTTCTTCTTATTATTATTATTATTATTATTATTATTGATTTGTGAGGCGGCACAGTGCTCCATAGCACTGGACTGCGGGGAAAACAGGGCAAACATAAAACAAACATGCAAAGGTATAGAAAAGGCGAAACAAAGGGTGTGTGTTATGGCCACCAGTGCTGCATAAACTCATAGAACAGGTAGAAGAGGTCTTCACCTTTAGCAGCTGCCTTTCCCGTAGAGACTGGTTATGCTCACAGGTACTCAGATGTCCCAGGTCTTATGCTCAGAGTAGTATGAGTTTATGCTAACACGGCAGCGCACAGGTACAGGAGGTAGCACACTGTGTAGAGGCAGGCCAGAGATCAGCGGACCGGAAAGGAGCACCAGAGAGTATGTCAGGTACAGGCAAAGGGTCAAGGTCACAGGCACAGGTTAAGGATCCAGGGACAGGCGATAGGTCAGGATCACTAGCAGAGGTTCAGAATCCGGGTACAGGCAATAGATCAGGGTCACTAGCACAGGTTCAGAATCCAGGAACAGGCAAAGGTCATATACGGGTAATCAATCTCAGGTTACAACACCAAACAGGAACAGGAGCAGGCGGCAGTACCGGAACAGAACGCTATAACCGGCAGTGAGGCTCAGTCCTCACTGCCTTAAGTAGTACTCACAGCCAATCAGGGAAGAGCCCTGAAAGTATACCCAGGACTTGCTTAATTAATAAATGACACTACTGGCCAATGAGGAAGCAGAGTGCCCAGCTGCTTAATAATCAAAACAGCCATGAATGGCTGGCCCTACACAGACCTGTGCGCACGTGCCCGGCTGTTTGACAGCTGGCCGGGCGCGGTGGCAGGAGAACTCCAGCGACCCGGTTGTTGCCCTGGCAACCGGGACGAAGACACCGGACGTCATAGTGATGGCCGGGAATCTCACAGGAAGGTAAGAGTCGCGGCGGTGCCTGCGGCCGGCGCGGTTAACAGTGTGTTAGGGCCCTCCTCATGAAAGAGCTTACAATCTAGTGGTAAAGGGCACAGCTAAGGCAAGAGGAGGGAGTGGGGCTCAGAGTGGAAACTGGGACAGCTGTGAGGGTGTACCAGGGTGAGTAATATAGGAGAAGTAGGGTAAGCAGTAAGTTGTCAGAAGGTGTTTAAGAACTTGAAGGCTGGGGAGAGTCTGATCAAGTGTGCTAGGGAATTCTAAGAGAAAGAGTGAAAGGTGGTTATCAGAGTAGAAGCAAGGTGTAGGCCAGAGGTAATTTTAAGATGGCGTGAGGGAGAGTATGTCCAGATGACGTTTGAGATGTAAGTGGTGGTGTTGTTAAGGGTTTTGTAGGGGAGAGTAAGTCATTTGTATTCTGCCAGTGTAAGAATTTGCAGAGTGATGCTGCAGATTTGGAGCTGTGTAAGAGGAAGATCGTTTTTGTAGCTTAAAGCAGGATAGATGGGGGAAGAGGATTGTAGATAGGAGGTGGTTGCTGTAGTTGAGGCGGGAGATGATGAGAAAATGAAGAAGTGTTTTGGTTGCATCTTGGGTAAGATAAAGGTTTATTCTATCAATATTTCGAAGGTGGAGGTAACAGAACTGAGAGATAGAAGAGAAATGAATAATAAAGCAGAGGGCAATGTTAAGTGTGACACCAAGGCATCGAGCTTGGGAGACTGAGGAAATGTTGGTGCTGTTGAGGAGAGGGAAGGTGATGACTCTGGGGGAAGGTGGCAGTTCTGTTTTGGGTATGTTAAGCGATAGGTAGTATTTGAGCTTTTGGGACATCCATGTGGAGATAGCTCTTCAGCATTGAAGTAGTACTGGAGGCTGAGGGCCTGATTCATCTTAGGACGTAAGTCTCATTGCTTAGCATATTTTGCGTGAAATTGCTCTGCGCATGCTCAGAAACGGACTTTAAGCAAGTCAACTTAAGTGCATGCAATTCAAGTTCAAACACAAATAACACTTTCAACTGTCTACGATTTGAAGTGTGGAACGGGGGAGGGAGCGGTGTATGCACATAGGGAATGTACAGTAAGGGCATGCTGGGGTTGAGCACTCATATATTGATCCGTTTCAAGTTCAGGGCATCTCTGAGGTATATGTATTTTAGCCGTATCATTTGCACCAGTTACAGGGCAGGTGTAAGTGCCAATTAATAGTGATGAATGGCGCGTATGCATTGCAGAACATGTGTTTGCAATATGGGGCAACTGTAAAAATGCATTTTATGTACGGTATGCATTAAGAACATCCTGATACATGTATTCTTCTAAAAACAAAATGATTCAAATACAGTGATTGAAATGTATTTTCATTGTTGATTATTGTATTAACGGGTGTTAATGTATTTAATATTTTTTGTATGCATTCTGATTTATATTGTACATATGCATTGTGTGTATCCTGCAGTGTTTCTGTCTCTCTGCATACAGAAAGTACCGTATAGCTACAGCATACTTATACCTGTATTCAAATGGAATCTTTTCTTGAGATCCTCTTGTACTTGAATAGGGGCATATGCCCGTATTTCCGTCCGACTTTAAAAAACACAAATTGCCTTGAATAAGCAAATTAATTCACTACGAAAAGAGGTCCAAAAACAGCAAAGAGCCAAAACTGTCATGCTTATGACTGGGGAATTAGGTTTCCAGTTTATCAGTCAGGATTGGAGTCGTGGCGTAGAGTCTAACAGACCCCCTGGTCTTCATAAAAAACTGCAAGATGGTATGGACTTTGCTGCCGGGAGCCCGCAGGTCACTGCCCTCTAACTGCCACCTGACGTGATAAGCTGGGAAAAGTTGTCAAGACTGAGGCACCAAATCAGTAGACAAAAAGCAGAGTCAGAAGCAAGTCAGAGGTCTAGGTCACAAGCAGATGTTCCAAATGAGAGACAAGCCGAAGGCAGGATCACAGCCACAGGTTCAACTTGAGAGGCAAACAAAGTCAATTCACAGAAATTATTAAAGTGCAGCAAACAGCAGGGTAAGCTAGAGCAGGTAGGATCTGACATTCTGGCAATGAATACTGCACAGAGTGGGGTTTAAATAGCTGAGAGGATTTGTCATTTGACAGGGATCACATGACTGAAATCAGGAAATGATGTGAGAGACCACATGAGTACACACTATAAAAGAACCAGGAAGTCAAGATAGAGTTAACATGACTGCAAACTCAGAGAATCAGGAAGTGATAGGAGCAGAGGATGCAGGACTACATGGAAACACCTGTTGCTGAGACAGGTAAGTAAAAAATGTATTCTGGCACTGGTGTGTGATGCAAACCAAGTCTAGGGGAACCCCCAAAAATAGTGCAGTTGGATAGATAGCAATTGAACCAGGAAAGAACTCTGTTGGAAAATCCAATAAAGTGAAGGATGTGCAGTAGAAGAGGGGATTAACTGTGTTGCAAGAAGCAGAGAGGTCCAAGAGGATAAGTATAAAGAAGCGACCCTTAGACTATTCAGAAAGTATATTATTGATCACTTTTGTGTGGGCAGTTTCAATGCAATGTTTTAGGAAGGGGAGGAAGTTAGGGCGGAAGTTCAATTGCAGAGAGTCCAGATGGAAGTATAAGGAGAGATAGGTAGTCCCTCAAGTGGTTGGAGCAAAGGGAGGAGAGAAATAGGGAGGTGGTTGGAGAGAGAAGTAGGGTCAGGAAACGGTTTCATCAGGCTTGGTGAGATGAGTGATTGTTTAAAAGAGAAAAGAAGATGAGCTAGAGGCAGGCATCCATTGGGGGAGAGGGAGCAGAGAAGTTGGGAGATCATAAAGTAAAAGGGGCAGGTTGTAGGGTGAGATGATGAGATGGGTGAAGAGACTTAATGTTGAATTACTGTAGAGAATGAACTGAGGATGGATTGAGGACATGAGAACATGTGTGAGGTATATGTGATCTGCTATGAGGAGATCTCTTGTTGAATGATGTTGATTTTGTCTTTGAATTCATGGGTTGTAAAGGAGGAACTAATAAGTAGTACAGTCAGGCAAAAAAAGCAAATTGAAATGGCAAAGAGGCTGTCCAAGTTTATTGCCAGTTCTTTTACTGTGATAACTGGTAAAAAGTGCCCAGTGACAGCCTCATAGACCAATCAAGCATCCCCTTTACCATTACCAATACCTTGAAAAAGCAAAATATACATTTATTGTGCAAATAGAATACAACAATGAAAGAACTATAAAAATTTAAATAAAATATACTAGGGATTCACTGCACTATCCATATACATGCAACCCTATCTTGGGGAGAGATATAATCACCAGACCTAGAGCACTGTTCAAGGTGAGTTGATCCATTGGTCCTTAATCCTCAGCCAGCGGAGCAGTGACCATGTCCAATGTCACCTTGCTATTGGCAGTGACACAAAAAAGACAAAGTCAGTGCAGTCTTGAAGCCTTTTCCAGATATCCGTGCTACCAATTCTGTCCAAGTTAAGACTTTCATTTAAGGGGAGAGTCTTCCTTTTATGGCAGGTCAAATTTCCAGTGGGATGTGGCTTGAAGCAGTCAAGGTGCTTGATAATGAAAACCTTCTGGTTTGGCACAAACTTATTGGGGATGGTGGCACTGACTTTTCCTCATTTCTTATGTAAGCAGTGGTCTCCCAGCTCTGAGAAATCTGCTTGGCCTTTATGTAAAAAAATAGGTTCCTAATTTCCCATGCAAAAAAAGCATAACCACCCTGGTATCAGGACATTTGGAACCGCCTCTTGGTTTAACATTTATTTTTGGGTAAAAATATAGTCTAAAACAACAGCAACTTCCAGTAAAGAATGGCTGATCACTAGCATATGTAGTCCTGCAAAGTATATTCTAGTGGTCATTGCTTACAGTCTGTGTGGCGCTGGTTGATTGGGGACCCATTGAAGCCTGAAAAGTGCTCTTTTCAGGCACTTGGTACAGGATACAGAGGTGCTCAGTAAACCCACATAGCTATATTTAAGTACAGTTCCAATACAATAGCAAAACAATATTAATACATATAGAATATGTTAAATAGCCTGACACTCTGCATTCTCCACAGTGGATATTAAAGAAGTGAATTAGGTTTGCTTGACAAATTCTAGCAGACAACTTTCCCTTGTTCTTATTTCTTAGCAGTGTCAGAAAGGAAAAGGTATGTACAGTGAACTCAGAAGGTATGTACCTTCTGCATGCTGACACAATTAACAAAACAGAATGCTGGGAACAGTCTGATAGATTCCAGTTCTTCCCCCTAATTAGCATGCTGCAGACCCTGAGGACACCTGCCCAGCCTTCAGCAGCTGATACCATGTACCTCTTATGTGAGTAACCCCTGTCTCTCTTGATGGCAGCCCTACTGCTCAGCATTATTTTTAATAGTTACCATATTTTATTAACTGTACTTGCAATGTATTTTCTTTGGATTTCCAGGTTGGGGACCATATGTCCCTTAGCAGAAAGGGAAACTAAATTCACAAGCCATATACTGTATACTAGGACAGAAATAGGAGTATAAGTTTGCAGTAACTCTTTAGCCACTGTTGGAGTATTAATTCATCATTGTTTACTAATTATTTTCAGCTCTGCAAAGAAGTTTAGAGCTTCATAAGCACTAATTAAACCACAATGTAATGTACATTTTACTTATTCTAAATATTTCCACAGTAATTACATTTTAAATGGCTTTATGAATATTTAAAGGAAGTTGTTGCATGATTATCAGCATATTATTAATGCACTAAATTATTTATGTTATATCAGATAATAAATCCTCTATTGTACATTACAAGAATATTAGAAGTCACAGAGGCGTCCTATTGCCATAAACACAGGGCTGCAAGTAGAGTGCTTCTATGCATGTCATAAAACAAGTTGACTATGTTGATTATTGAGTACAATATGTTGTAATAGTGCCCTTAATGCTGAATGCTGAGGTTATGGGTCTGATTCATCAAGGAACACAAATGCCGATATGTGGCGTATTTTGCGTAAAATTGCTCTGCACCTGCCCAGAACCAAACTATACTCTAGAGAAATCAATTCATTTTGGAATGATACTTATGACAGTCTATGATGCTTCCCATGCGTTGCACCAATTGATCATCTATGCAGGCCAATGCCGTGCGCTCCAGAGGACTGAAAATATTTAAATTGCTATATATAGAAAAGGTTTTGATTTTGGTATACCCATCCCTTGCCCAACATATGGGTTTTTGACAATATTTAAAGAAGTTGGACATTATGTTAATGTATACAGAGTACAAAATAATGAACAAGGTTTTCCACCTCACATTTGCAAATTTGGGTTGCTGACGCTTGGTAAAGGCAGATTGGTTTTGCCCAAGCATCTCTTCATCAGAAGACAACTCAAATAGCAATCAATAGAATACCAGACAGAATACAGATAGACAAAGATACAGCCTAAATGGCAATGCATTATGATTGCCTCTCCCACTGTATTTAGTGTCAGCAGAAGCATTTCTCCTGCTACTGGTTGTGTGTGTAGACCCAGTCATTGGAACGCCCCTATTTGCTTTGATTATGGCCCACTATTGTGATTGCATGACAGATGCTCCTTTAAGGACAGATGAGAGTAAATAAGCCATTTGATATGTAATAGAAGGGATCCGCGACTAACATGACAACGCCCACACATGGCCTGAGAGCCAGTCAGTGGGGAGAATGTTGAAAAGTCTCGTTCACTTGCAAACATGCAAGCTGGAGCTTCAGCCACATCAAGCTGCAGGCCCTTACCAGGGTAAAGGACCACTATCTTGGTCCTGGTGTTAGTTACATTAGTGGCAAGCAGAAAATAACAGTATACAGGGCTGCAAGAGTGGACACACTTGATTGTGCAGCTATATTGCTTTTTCTGGGGTCCATCTGCACATGCATGTGTCAGCTAAACCCACAATATTAAATATTTCTACTTTATTAGCAATTAGATATAATCCTGGTGCAAGTCTTAATAGAAGAGTGTATACTTTTTCTGTTGATGTTTTTATTTTTTTCTTCTCTGTTGGGGAAAACATTTTTTTGTTACATTTTTTAGTAACATATGCTAACATACTATACAATAGCCTTGGATGTTAGGGACAGTTGTTCTGGATCCTTAATACTTAATGGGCCCAATAAGTGTATGTTGCCAAGCAACCTCCCTTCCCCACCTCCTCCTCCTATATATCTGCATGTGCCTCCAAAATGCAGTCCTCTGGCTAGGAATGTGTACGTACTAAGATGACTGTTTCAGAGAATTCCTCTTAATGTAGCAACTCTGAATTCTCCAGAGGTAGAAAAATGTGGTCCAAATTCACATCCATAGAGCAATGATATGTTTACATGTCATAATGTTGAGTCATTTCTTTTCCAGGTGCAGAAGAAATCTTCCATGCCCATGTTTTATTGGTGAAAAAGAAATTGAATAAACGAATACCTAAATTTGCTAAAAAATATATAATATTTTTTTATATAGTTTATGATTTTTGTGTTGTTTGTTGACAGTTAGTTATTGTTTGGTTTTGTTATAAAAAAATATTTGAGTATTTAAAAAAAAAATCCTTTGTGTGTGTGTTTCCTTGTGTGCGTTCTCTTTTTTCTAAGCAAATGTGTACTTCTGTGTATTTTTTAAAAATCATGGAATAGTGCAGGTTGATGTGGTAATGCATATAAAGGGATAATAAACAGTAATTGTTATAAAACATGAGTGTTTAGGAATAATAAGGTGAATGAGGGTGATGAAGGAATTGCGCGCCTGTGCGTTCCTCTATTAATTAGGTATATAGTAGAATGTGTACTAAATAAAGATAAAAGGTAAATGACAAAGATGGCCAAATAAAAACGCATTGCTATGTGTATTCTATTTTACGTCACATGAGTTACTCCTATATTCAGTCTACATACGCATGACCTTGAACACGGACATGCGTATGCACGATTTACATGCCATTTTATAATGAATCAGGCCCTGTGTTGTTTCTACTCTCCACAAAAGTAAACACTACTCAGGCACAATAACTGCAATCCTCATTTCCTATGATGAAATATATATCATGCTTTTCTCAGTACATTAATAGTGCTTCCTTATTGTATTTTTTGTATACTTTACCTTTTTTATGCTTGATAAATGATTTTTGCTACAACCCCTGAATGTTACACTAACTTTATAAATCGATTTGGGGATAATAATCGTGGCCTGTAAGATATAACACATGTTATTATCCTTTCATATGAAAAGCTGTCAGTATGATTCAACATAGTTATGTTTTGTTTTAAAGTAAAATGTAATTAGTAAAACACTGGATTTGTTCCACAGTTCTGGCAATATGCCTAGATCTCCAAACATGTAAAGTTAACATTAGTTGGAAAATAAACCACAGCTGGACCAGACATGACTTTTCCACTATAACATGGATAGAAAAGCAGTTAAAATCTTACAAAATATAATATCTTTTAAAAAAAATAGTATGTGCACTTTGTTTTACTAAGAGATTTTAAAAGAGCCACAACACTAGTTTTAATGATTCAAAATACTATGGGGTGACTTGATTATTCACGATGTTCCGTTGGAGCCTTGCAGGATGTTCAGTACCTGAAACATCGCTGATTTTTCCTCGCACCTCATAGACATCATACGAGTCTTCTACTGGGCCTAGCATTGAATTGAATTCCCTCCTTCGTGTACCAGTTTGCCAAATTCAATTCTGATATTGGTACTTTCAGTAGACTTTCATTTGCTTAACCAACGTGCACAGTAATGTAGCAACTGTAGCATTAGATTTTGTAAACTATACAAATATCAGACTGGAAATGAAGACAGACCCAATGTCCCCTTTATATCATGTTTAATATGTTAGTGTTAAATCACCAGTGCAATAGAAATGTTGAAAAATAAATTAATTGAATCTTATTTATTCAAATTGACAACCCACTAAAACTTAAGTCACAGGCCACACGAAGCAGTTGGTGTGATTAAGATAAACAGATAAAAAGTACTTATGTGTTGCACATTGGGAGTGCGAACAAGAAAGGACAAATGCACAAACTTAGGAGTAGTAATGAATAATTAGGAATTTGTTTTGTACACTTATGTATTAGTTTGTGTTTTTTGGAAATATATTAAAACATTTAAGGGAAACAAAAGGCAAATAGTTCACAGAAACAAAGTTCTACTTACAAACCAGGGTTGTACTGCACAATTTGATGTGTACTTTAACTGAGTTATGCATATATAACAGTATTGTAAATGAACAAGCTTAATGATTCTTTAAATGGTAAACAATAAGTAACCATGAGTAAAACAAAATGGTGATTCAAAGCAAATAACAAGATTGGCGAATACACCCGTAGCTTCCCCCACACCAATGCTTACTTCTTATTCAGTAATAAATAAAATATCATATTGCACATGCACAGCAACTAATTAATGCATCATAGGATCTATATGTTGATGTTCAGATATCATAATAGATAGATCTGGAACCTATTAATAAATATTTAGACGTATAAGAATTTTCCCGAATATGAATACTCAGAAGTATTCCCCAGCATTAAAATTAAGACAGACTGTGCCATCCTCTTTTACCTGTTCATGCAGCTTTGACTACCTGCTGTTCTCTCTTGCTTGTTCTTGCAGCTTTGTTGTCGTCTAGGTGGCTTCTGGAAAGTTTGAGTTCTTGTTTGAAAATATGCAAAAATTGTATTATAATGCAAAAATGTTAACGCATCCTGAATGATCAGTCTCTTTAGTTCAAACACAACACATCATTAAGAGCAGATAAAAGTACCCCATTGTACAGGCATATATAGACAATAAAATACACGAAAAGGTGTTGTCAAAGAGCTATAATTGAATACAAACATCTTCTAGCCCCATATGACTAGTATTTAGCATTCTAGTGAACACAGAGACTACAGAGAGCATCCTTGTGACCACCACACAATATGGAGAATATACTTGTGGCTGCCACACAATAGAGATCATGTCCCGCCACCCATTTTTCAAAGACCCCTCTCAATCATTTCTTCAACTCCTCAGCAATTTAATAACCCCCTTCAGCCATTTCATCACACCCACAACCTTTTCATCAACACCCTCAACCATTTCATCACCCCCTTCTATTATTTCATCACTTCCCTTTAGCCATTTCATCGACCCCCCCCCCCCCCCACCAGTCATCCAGACTCACCTGCTGACATTCAGGCACAGCAATCTTTGTCTTTGTCACTATACATGACAAGCAGCATGGCAGCAAAGCCAGTTGCCGCTTGCCGCCTGTCAGTATGGGCCATGGTTCTTAGTCCAGTCTTACAAGATGTGGTAATCCTTATCTCGTGAGACTAGACTTAGAAGCACAGCCCACATGGAAACTAAAAGCATTCAGATTTACTGGCAGGTTTCCTGTCATGTAATGGAGACTGCCTGGGCCAATATCGATGCCGAGTCTAAAAAATGATAATTGGAAAAAACGGTAGATTATTAGGGCCACACCAACCAGTATCCAGCACTCTAGACTACTCAGCCTATTGGTTGATCAGGCCCTGATTAAGCTGTATCTACCACTATTCACTCAATATGAATATTTAGAAAGAGCCCCTTATCCATCCCTGTTAGCCTCACTAGTTGTGGAACTGTCTGTTTTGGCTTTCTGCCTAAGTTTTGTTATTAACAAAAAATCTACTTTCTCGCAGATATCGCACCCCAATTTCCTGTGGCCAAGTTGCTGGAATCCTAGCCCTGGGATTTGAGACACTGGTGTTTCCAGCACTTAGATCATAGTTATAGTAAGTTATGGTTGTAAAGCTACATGGTATTCTACAGGCATCTATCCTTAGCTTTGACTAATTTCCTGAATGATGTGACAAGACATAGAACAAAGCTAATCTCTGCAATAAGCCACAGCCAGTGGGGCTTGTGAAGAGGATGCTTTAGCTCAATCCTGCCAAAAAAAACACTTTACTATACTGAGTATATATAATTTTTTAACACAGTCTAAACATAAACAAAGTAGCAGCTAGCTAAAGCTTGAGAATAGACATTCTGGCATGACTAGCCTGTCATTTAACAAGTTATTTTTGTTTGGGTTTCTTTTTTATATTAGACTTTACTTAACAGTTCTGTGTGTGTGTGTGTGTGTGTGTGTGTGTGTGTGTGTGTGTGTGTGTGTGTGTGTGTGTGTGTGTGTGTATGTGTGTGTGTGTGTGTGTGTGAGAGAGAGAGAGAGAGAGAATGGGAGAGAGAGAGATCAAAACATGGCCACTTACCAGGGCCCTCTTAACAACATGTTGGGCCCCCGGGCAAAGCAGTGCACCGGGGCCCCTATATATATATATATATATATATATATATATATATATATATATAAAAAGTGATTATATATATATGGGCCCTGCAGCCCAGTGGGCCCGTCAGAGGCAGCAAAAAAAAAAAAGAAGAAAATGCCCTGCGGTCAGCTGGCGATTCGGCTCCCTCCCAGGTCTCCTCCTCCGTGCTGCATTCGCAGTGGATGTCGGGCGTGACGTTATCACGTCCATTGCGGAGCGCAGCACGGAGGAGCAGACCTGGGAGGGAGCCGGATCGCCAGCTGACCGCAAGGTAAGTATTTTCTTGGGGTTTTTTTTCAGGATTTTTTTTTTCGTTGCCTCTGAAGGGCCCTCTGGGCTGCAGGGCCCCATGCACCTGCCCTTTGTGCCCAATGGGAGAGATGGCCCTGCCACTTACACGGGCCAATAGGTTTCGTCTGCTGTAATTTCTGACCACATTCACAAACATACCTGATAATGATCCTATTGACTTATTTAGTATCTTTGTGGGAAGTTACGGTCTTTCATGGGCCATACACATTGTGCTATCCGTCCATTTGCCTGATATCGGTTCCAATATTGCAGAGTGTAAAGCGATTTTCCGCATCAGATATACTCCCAAGACACCTCTTCATTCACTTGAATTGGATTAAAAAAATATGCTCATAAACACCTATGAGTATTGTTTTTTTAGGAAACCCCAGGTACAGGTGTGGGAAATGTCCGCCTCTAGTATTTTTCAAAAAAAGGAAGAAAAGCACTGATCTGCACTTAGCTTACATGGTTACTGCACAAATGTATCCTGCTTGACCATTGAAAGTCTCCACCTCCCTCCACCCCCCCCACTCTACATGCCTTTCACTGGGTTATTAATATGTCTGCAGGCATATTAATATAGATTAGGGCAACCCTTCTAACATCATCACCCCTGCTATTGTGAATCACATTGATTTGTAAAGCCAATGTTCTGAATTTTCCAAAATATTGTGATTCAAACTAGGTTTTACGTTTTTTATTTGAGTATTAAATGACACAACTTTATCTATATATACACATCTAGATAACTATTTATAACAGTTCTGAAGCCAGGTTCAGCTATATGCATGACACATTATACCAGAAGTGAGGGTTATGAGAATGTTGCAAATTCAACATTCCGCAAAATTAAGAGCAGACCTATTATTTTTATAAATAGTTTTCTGTAAAGACCCCTCCTTTTCAACTATCTGCACCTTAGACCTCAAAACGGCATCGTTTTTAATCTGGATTTAATCCCGTTTGGTATACTATTACACCACAGAAAGCTATTTCCTAGCCAACTAGACATTGTTTGGCCACATGTGTAAACAACATAGGTCTGCACAAGTTAATAACACTTCTTGCTTTACTGGCAAAATAAAAATAAAATAAATGTATAATATAAATGAAAAAGTTCCCACTTTGCTGGAACCCTGCTTTATCAACATCTGTAGTGGTAAATTATGTGTTTATTAAGCCAAGTTCCCCCCATAGGGAGGCTTAACCTTTGGCAAAATAACCACTACAGTCTTTCAAAAGAGGAGTGCAAGCTACACAGCATAAATTGAAATAATGACATGTTAGAATGGAGTAGGTCTGCGTCCTTGCTGGGTGGTCTGCAAAAATGGACAACACTTTTATATTATAAACTGAGATTTCTGTTAAATGTCAAGCCTTGACATAGTTTTAAAGTACTTTTCATCATGGTTTCCTATTGGTTAAAAAAACATATTTTATTGTTTTACCTGTTTGAAAGATGGTCTTAATTTATTTAAACAGAAACTAATATTTTAAAAAAACTAATATTTTAAAAAAATATCTTTATGCTTTCCATGTATTTTGCACATAGTCAATCAACTGAAAACCATCTTATGTTGCCTCTACATTTTGATTATCTATCCCTAGAGCCTTTTCAATCTGTTGTCCTATCCACATTGAAAAATAATTATACAGGCATGAGATCTTTTATTCAGAATCTTTGCAATTTAGTTTTTTTGGATGAGAGGTTGAGTTATTTGGAACACTGTGCCTAGAATATACAAAACTTAACTGAAGACCTACCCCTAATTTTTCCCACAATGTACCTGGCACCCCCCCTGTATAATTTAAAAGTTTAGCAGTGCTCCTCATAGTGACTATGGGGTCTAATTATTAATGGCCACATATGCCTTAAATATCATCCTTTATCTCAGTGATAAAGGATGATATTTTGCGAACAATTATTATAAAATCATCCTGGGACAGCGCATCCAATAGGAGGCTGTCCCGGTGATGACTTTCCTTACCTCTCAACTCCAGGAGTCTGTAAAGCCATTTTTGCAATAGTTAACAGAGGGAAGAGCAGGAAAGCTGTGGAGAGGGATCTGAAGATCCCTCTACTGCAATGCTTTCCCCATAGGGTAGAAAAACTAACGCCATCAAGGTCACACTCCGTAAAGCTAAGCTGGTTAAATTGGCCCACAATGCAATCTCCATTGAAAATTATGGGGACTGCAGTTCAATGTAAAACTTAGCCTAATGCAGGAGATATCTGTGAAATAGAATGCAATTGTAAGAAGCAAAATGAGTAATTGATTGGTTTGGTCAACATAGGGACTAAAAGCATACCTCCCACCAGTCCAGTTTTTGAAATCAGGAAAACGCGAGAACTGGGCACGGCCATGTCTTGGAGAGGATGTGGGTTGTCCCATGGGGCATGCCATGGACTCTTGCATTGCTATAGGTAGCAGTGACAGGCTTTGATACAGAAATTCTTCTCAACTTTCACGCCAGTTAAGACAAAGGTCTTAGCTGGTGGGGCTGTCTCCTAGAACCGCAATCAAAACAAGTGGGAGGTAAGCCAAAAGTGACATCACTTCCTGTATGAAAAATACATGCTAGTATTATACATGACTATACTAGTACACCATACATATGTGGGGCAGACAGTTGTTTAAACTAAATTCCACTTTTAAAATGTGGATACTACACCTACATTTTAGTAACATGGGTCATAAAGTTTCTGTGTATACAGGAAGTATATGCTTATTTTTCCTTCTACCTGTACTAACATTTTATTTTCATTTACATACGTGGCAGTACACCTTTAACCAGTGTTAACCTCAACGTGGCACGTTTTATTTTGGTTGTACCACAAGTTTATAAATTAAATAGTGTAGTAAAAAAAACACAGCTGGTTGATTCAGGGGTGAGTTAGTTTTCTAAAAAAAGGTTGTTTACATTGTTCAAATGTACAACTATAGTCTCTCAACGGTGACTTTCTGTGTGGGCCCTGTAATTCTTGAAATGAGAGATTATATAACTACAGCTGTACAAAACATTGCAGCCGCTAAAAAAGTTAAAATTTCCTATATTATTCACAAAATCTCTTCATACTGAACATCTCAAGTCAGTGACAGGTTAAGACAAAGCAAGTCACAAGGTTTAAATAACTTAAGCCATATAGAACGGAACTAGGGGTGTAACTTTGTATTGTCTGCAGATTTCATCATGCTGACATGGTCTATAAATATGGAAATAAGTAACAAAAAAAATTAGAAAACTGTTAGCATACTAATAGGACATGTTATGTAACAAATCATTAACAGGACTGTATATCCATATGTTAATACAATGTGTTTTACGCTTTCCTGTTTTCTCAAGTTAACCTGGGGGGGGCACTGTGGTGAGAAATATGTAATTCTTACATAATATACATTTATGATAAATTGTGGTGCACAAGAACAATGTGTGTTGGTCACATCTGCCAGTCAAATCTTTGGTTTCTCCTGGCTTAACCTATTTACCACAGGTTACCTTAGTTCCCATAGACCTCTATAGGGACTGCGATCTAACTCTATTTATCAAGCGAAGAAAAGCTTGCTCTTCATTGCCAATGCTTGAGACCTAATGCTATCTTAAGATGGCGTTAGGCACAAGGTCTCCCTGTCAGGTCCCTCCCCGGCAGCTCCTCTCCTCCTAACGCAAAGAGCTGCCATTTACACAGCACATTGCTTCTAAAGAGGGAAGCAGTGGGTGTATTCCAGGGACATAGTTAATTTATATCAGATAGATTTTTATTAAAATGATAGTAGATTTGTAGGTGAAACAAAATGTTTGTGAATGAAAGGTGCAGTTCATGTACAATAACTCTAAAACAGTACTGACTGAATGGACTATTGCCGGCACATGTGCACTACACTCTATGCCATCCCTAAAGATTCTGATTGCTTGTTGATCAGCCCATTTGCAACCAATGGTAAAAGTTTCAAATTCTTGTCTACAGCAAAAGTGTTTCCTCCTTGTTGTGGACACCGGCAGCTGTACTACATGCTTGACCCAGCACTGGATTAGCACTGGTCTATATTTTTAATAGTGACCATTATTTCTCACAAATGATGTTGATCAGAAATCATTGTTCAATAATTTATCAATTGATGTCATTTGAAGAGCAATACCAATTACCTGCATTTTTATTCCAAATACAAGAGATCCCCCATGGTTCGCTGCGCTAAAGTATTTGTGCTATTGAGTCAGCAGTGTGTTCTCCAACAAATTAATTTGCAGATGTTTTAGTCTTATTTTAAAGAAAATGTTATATGGAATGTCGTTAACATAGAGAACTTACAGTTATTTATAAGTGTTAACCCCTCACATAATTGTGGGGAATAAGGCCTAAATCATAACTGCAGTGTAAATATGTCATATCAAATGAATCCATTGTTAAATTAAACTACTAAAGTGTAAAATGTGAAATCAGAAAGTCTGTTGTATGTGTATTCAGTGACTCTGCACATCCCCATGTTAGAAGATAGCAGTGTCACCTGTGGCAGCTTCAAAGATCCCTGCTATGAGCTATATCCTGACACAAGTTCATTTTTGGACTCCTGAATAGACTTGGTGGGGCCGGTCACAGCTTGACATCCTTGCAGCCAAACACAGCATTTGAAGGCCTATACAGATGTAGAGAAATATGAGCTTCAAAGGAAAATGTCAGCAGAGTTCATATTTTGGGAAATCTGGGTGGCACTCCATACTGAGGAGCAGAAATCACACCAGGGTTGTGAATGACAGGTGCTGGCGGTATCCAGGAACACCTATATTTACATGTCTGTAGGAAAGGTATGTCACATTGTCATTATTTCTTATGTTTGGTATTTAAATATGCACGAGATTATGACCGGTTTATTGAAGGGGGAGTTATGACTTTGGGATATATCTGTGAAGAATTACAAAATGTCAAACTTTTGGAATATTTGTGAGCAAACTATAGTGACACCCAGGGGACATCCCTGCCCCTCTATTAGCATTTAACACTGCACCTGTGAATATCATCCCATTTCATTTTGCTTAAAAACCTGTGTTGGGAAGGGGCAAATTGTCAGTCTTTTAGGAAAATCAATGCACATTGATAAGCTGTCCATCTTCCTAGCCAATTTCCCATGGCACAGATTATACAACTCATGTAAGTGATACTCTGAATGTAACCCCTTTTATTTTAAACTGCTTTGCTTGTGTATGTTATGTCAATTGTTTATTAATTGTTTTTTTATATCTAACTGCCCTGTACCTTTGTATATTAAATCTATAAATTCAGTAAGTTGCGTCCTTGATACTCTAACACAGCGGTTGCCAAAGTGTGCACCGCGGCTCCCAGTGGTGCCTCGGAGCTGTCACTGGGGTGCCATGGCAAGGAAAAACAGAACAAATAACAACAACAGCTTACCAATCCGGGGGCCGCCAGATGCTAGCAAAATTCTTACCCCACTCTTTCATCATCTCTTGCATTGATTTCTGCAACCTCCCCTCACTGATCTTCACTTCCTGCTCCACAACTGCTGCACCACTTTACAAATTCCTACACTGGCTTCCTATATACTCCAGAATCCAATTCAAATTACTCATTATTAACTACAAAGCTCTCAACAATAACACCCCTTCATACATCTCAAATCCTCCTCATACCCTTGCCTGTAAAACTCCTCCTGTGCCACTTCCCACTCATGGAATTTCCTACCCTGCCCAATCAGACTATCCCACAGCCTAATGAGCTCCATGCCATGTGACAGTTGACGCTGCAAGACATTTGAAGTCCCAAAATGTTGCGCGCAGGAGCCAACATTCTAGGACTCCAAAATCTGCTGAGAGTGGAATCAAACTCTTGTGAACTCTTGTGTCTCAGAGCCCGGATAGCAGAACTGCAGATAGCAAGAGGAGGAGGCTGGTCCCATTAGATAAGTGAGAAGAAGGAAGGAATTGGTGGGGGATATTTTAACTTTAGGGCTTCATTCAAAAGTTTGCTATGGAGACTCCACATTTCTAGATACACCTCTGGTGTGTAGGCTAGATAATGATATCCATGTGTTCTCATGTAATCTCAGTTGGGCAGCGACAATTATCCTGAAAAATTATAAATCAGAATCATCAAAATATATACCATATACAAGCCATAAATTAAAATATATAAAAGCCATAAATAAAATAATAATACAAGTGAATGGTCAATTGTATTCATCTACAGATTGAGCAACCTCCTTTTAACTGTGCTGTATACAATACATCGCAATGTAAATGCACTAAATGTAGCTCTATCCACTTAAATCCTAGAAATCAGCAGCATAATTGGATCAACATTTGGAAAGTGCTGAATTGTGCGATCTGTCTCAAAGAAGCTTGCTCCATCTGCAGTTTGGAAAACGTAAAGCATTGCTTGGAATATTTACTTTTCAAGATTAGCCCTGTCTTTAGGTCTTCCAAGCTGTTCAGTAAGGTTTATAGTTCTGTTAAACTCATTACTGTCTTCCACTTCTGGAGACAAATTGCTTTGCCCACAAGAACGAAACCCACTATCTAATGAGCTTTCCAGCATGAAAGAATATTATGTCACTTTTTACTACAATATAAGGAGATAAAAATCATGCTGTAAGAGAAATTTTTAAGCTCGAGTGTAAATTATATCATTATTAACATATAATGGATCCAATAGTTCACCCACACAGTTATATCACATTGTAACGGCTTTAGTTTGTTCCTTTTGTGTATAATTTATTTTCCAATTACATGGTATGGCCAAAAAAAATAATTCTGTAATATACATAACACAATACAAAGTGTAAGAACATGTTTAATAGTAATATAATATGCATATAGCATAAATATACCTTTAAGATAAATATATAAAATAGGGGAGCAGCAGGGCTATGATCATATGAGTGTTACATGTAGACACATCTCTGCCATGACATGGCCAAGAACAATATCATGTGACATCATTAGAGATTGTACACCTCCTCCTCGATCTCATCCCACAGAGAAGCTGAACTAAATAGCTCCCCTTTCACTGTCAGATTAGTGCAGGTCTGTCAGTGCTAGCACCTATGGCACTCACCTAGATCCTAGCTGTGACAGGGAACTATTGAAAGTTATCACCTACTCTAGGCAAATGGAGATGATCATTTCTACAGAATGGTTCCCTGTCAGTGCCCAGTAAATGCAGGCACTGCTGTACAAGTCAGTTGTGTTGCAGAGTGCCTGCTACCCAGTCTTACCGCCATTAGGGCCGGGGGGTAGGCCGGCCGGCCGCCCCCCCGGATGCAATATAGCCTGTTTTCACCGGCGGCCGCATCTCATGACACGGGACATGCGATGCGGCGGCGTCATCAATGACGCAGCTGCATCGCGTGTCATGTGATGCGGCCGCCTGTGTGCCCCCCGGGCTGACATCTCCCAGCCCACGCCTGCTGCTACCTAGGGGAGGGATGGCAAATTGTAGCCTGGGGGGCAAGACTCGACTCAGCAGCCTATTTTAAAGGAACAAAAATGGAGGTGGCCAGTGACCCAGCTCAAGGTAGCCCACTATGAGACCAGCCCGGGGGGCAGATGCTCCCCAGCCCAGCCAGCTCATGCTGATACGTGTGCCCAAGTTAAGTTATGTCACCATTTCAAAACCATTTTAATAAAGGTTCAAAAGGGGCCTGCTATTAGATTTCCTAGTACTAGAGTCTGGGACCATGCTCTTCTCACTCATCGTTTGCGACATGGATAATACAAACATCTAACCTCAACCTATTGGTTTTAACATCTGTAATTGTGGCTTGTAATTGGACCTTTCACACTCGCCCTTCTCCCCTACATCACAAAACCCTTATTTTTGCTTGGGGTTATAAGGTGAATAACAGAGCCACAGGAAAAACAGCCGCATGGATCAACCCCCGGGAAAGAATCAGGTGAGTAAAATTTAGCAATTATGTGGTAATGCAGCTTTAAAATACACAACAGAATACTAAATGCGATTATTCTTGCCAGGTAGTTAAAGAGGAGTTGGGATCATTTGGAAATGTTGAAGCTACTGTTGTATAAAAAATGTTGGTTTGGCAATAGAGGTTAGCAAAAAAATGTAGTATGCTTTTGAATTAATCATTTTTCAATCTTAAATCGTATGACCCAAAAGCAAGGAGTTTACAAACACAAAAAAAAACAAATTAATTACAAACATCTGTTGTTTTATCCTCTAAAATTGAAATGGGAATTTTCATTCCTGCAGTAGTCCAAATGGAAATGTCCTGCTAATAGACATATATGGCTTTATATAATATAGCAGTAATGCTAATGACTTAAATACTATCAACTGCATGCAGTCAACACACAATCAGCCAACAAGAAGCAGCTTGATGGTGCTGCTGATAATCATCATCATCAATGTGCATCACTGCAACAGAACTCTAGAACCTGCAAGTGATACGTCACCTAAAATGTTTATCTGGGATGCATCCATATCTAATTTTGTCACAATTCCATAAACATACCTTTACCATATTTTTATGCTTGCCTGCCGCTACCCATGCCAGTTCTGCTTCTCCAAGCAAGTCAACGACATGCAAAAGACTGTATGCATGTGTATTTTTGGTGCACATGCACAGCAAGAAATGCATATTTTGTATAAAAAAAAGATCAACACTTCATGAGCCCCCATGAGTGTAATGTACAATGAGTCAAACGTATAAGTTGCCTCTTTGCATATGCATGAATATGCATCTTCCTACTGCACACTTAAGTTTCCAAGACTGTATTTTGAGGTATCTTAAGATACATGCAAACCTTAAATCTAGCATACATATGATTCACCATTAACTTGAAAACTGCACCTGTCTTGTGTTGGCGCAGACTTTACCTTTTGATATGGAACATATTTCAAAGATAAGAAGCATTTTTACATCTGTATTATGAATTGTACATATCATTATACATGCAAACTAAAATAAGCGCAAAGATGCACCCGGAGACAAGATACACTAGTAATCATTGTCAATATATTTGGTTCATAGATGCATCTGTAGCACAGATACGCAAGGCATCATCAGGAACACAAGCTTGCACTAGGCCTGTGGTGTTTGCAGTTACACAAGTGTTTTCACTGCATGTGGTATGCAAGGTTTCACTGTTTTGGCAATTGGTTTACTAACACAGTCTAATCTCATTTTTTATTAATTTTCCTGTGACCACATGAATTATTTGGAGTAAAGTTTATCATTTTAAGCACAAGGTTAAACACTTAATTTACAGACTTTCCTTTGCTCTATATTGGGGCATTGAGGTCTTCATTACACAACAAGCTCTTTCTTTATAAATCCTCAATGCATTTGAACTTTCTTGACTTTTCAACCGATTCGGCTCTATAGGGTTAGTTGGGTTAGTTGGTGTTAGTGACAGCACCAGCATCTACAGGAGGATTCTTAAGGGGGGGGTTTCCCCTCCACCCCCCCCCCAAAAAAAAAAAAAAAGCTAGAGAGCTGCCGCTTCATTGACAGCGGCGCGGCTGCTGTATAGTACAGTGCCGCTATGTAGGGCACTTTTTTAGCGGAGGGGAGGGGTTTCTGGAGACCCAGAAACCCCCCCCTGTGTGCGCCACTGGTCTATTCTATCTGTATATTTCATGTGTTATGAAGCAATTTGTGGCTTAGACGACTATTTGCCCCACTCTCAGGGCTACACACAGCTATTGAAAATGTTCACAGATTCTTTCTTTCTCTTTAATTTCGCAAGGATAGGAACATGATATGGTCCTAAACTGTACAGAACACATCAAAGTGTAAAGCTATCTTGAAATGTATACATGATATTTCACCTGACTACATTATGTAATATATCCTTTAATTCATAAATGTCTAATTGTAAGAAAACCTGTGACTATATAATGTTAAAAGTAAACTCATAATAGAAAAATAAAAGCCATACATGTAAAAGAAAGCAGTAAATAGGAGGTAGAGAAGAGCAGTAAGTGTGGGGTTACAATCTTTCAAGAGTCTGAGCATCTTGAGGAAAGCAAAGGACATCATGGGGTAAATGTATCAAGTTGCAAGTTTCTGGCGGGTTTAGAAAGTTGAGATGTTGCCTATAGCAACTAATCAGATTCTTATTTAGTACAGTCTACAAAATGATAGCTAGAATCTGATTAGTTACTATAGGCTACATCTCCACTTTTCAAACCCACCTGAAACTCACAGCTTGATACATTTACCCCCATGTCTGAGAAAAGTACCTCTCTCCCCTTCCCTCGTTTCTTTGTTTTTCTCCTCATATCTGTATAAATATATAATCTCCATTTTGTAATGATATCGTACAATTATCTATTTCATTATTGTTTGATTGAAAAATGTTTGTTCTATATTGGTATTCATAGAATTCTATTAGACATAGGTTATTTATGTACTAAATTATTGAGGATTAAAGGATTGGATGCATCTTCAATTAAGTCTCTCTAGGGCAAAATATTGTAAATGAGTCATTTCAGAGCTTTTTTCCCCAATTTGACATAACTGTTGTATATAAGAAAATAGTGTACGACTAATGTAGTCTCCCGGGTCTGATGAGACAGTATCCCAGTATTACATGTGTTTAAAATCTTGTAAAAAGAGAGGCTTGTCCCTGAATTACCTCGTGGAATTTTTGTCATGGGATCCTTAGAAGTAAATTGTACATTTCACAGGCTAAAAAAATAATAATAAACCGTTTTAAACTGTTCCCTGAAATCTTACCTGCAGGAAGTCTAGGAAAATAAAATCATTAGCAAATCCCACACCACTGCTAACCCAAGAAGGCACACAGGACATTCCAGATGGCTGGGTCCTATAGGAACTTAAAGAATATCTTAACAAAAGTCCCACATTAGAAAAGTGTGCTGGGTGGTATATAACATTTCCAAAACCCAGGACCTGTAATATTTAGCCAGGAAAATGAATGTCAGAACAATAACAGACAATGATAATAATAAACAACTGATAGGAGCCTAGTAGAATGGAGAAAATGAAAGACCGATAAGAGGGCTTTGTTGGACTGTCAGTATTATTAATTAACTATGTTTAATAATCCAACCATCTCATTTTACATGACCTGAACGTACTTTGTTTTTTTCACCCTCTAAATTTTTGTAAGAAAAAAGGATAGCCCAGTACATATGTTTAAACGAGAGGGAGTTGCTTAGATGTGATTTATACCTAGAAGGGTAGAAGGGTGTTGGCCATGGCTGGCATCTACTTCCAAGCCTTTGCTCTGTTCCTTACTGCTTGGCCTTTGTGTGGGCAAATTAGACACTAATCCTGTCCTTTAAGAGGCTATCAGAGCCCTCACTACAGCTAGAGTTCACTGGATAAAGAAAAGAAAATTAGCTAGATATATGACAGGGACTATGGTCCTTGATCCTGTCCTACAAGAGGTTATCAGTTGTATCTGGTCCCATTTTTCTCACTATCCAGTATTTTCAGGATTTTGCAGAAATCTGGGCAGCATTAAATTCTGGTAAATATTTTTATTCATTGAATAATTCATTCAGTACATGTTTATTCAGTTTGTAGAAAAGTTACAAAACAAGAACAGGTCACTGTCTACGGGGAATGATGGGTCACCCTGAATCCATACCATACACATTTTACCAAACACATAATTATCTGTTCCTGTTTATTATACTTATTTTCCTATTATGGTAAGATGGGATGAACTAATTAGCTAACGTTAACTAAAATACCCCTAACGCCATTAACATCAATTAATTTCTGCACTAGTTACAGCAATGGAAAAATGGGAGTAGGCCGTTGTATTGTGGGTAAAACTGATCATACTGGTAGGTGTGGCGAACCCATTTCACAAATCTTACTTTTCATCTGAAACTCTGCATGTTAACTCAGCATTCTCTAGATAAAAGAAAACATTCTGGTAATCATTATATTTCCCATACATTATACTGCAAAAACAGAAAGCATGATGTGAAAAAAATCAAGCTGCTTTCCTATTCCCAGCTGTATTGAGTCTGCCCACGCTGACATTAGACAAATCATTTTAAGCCAGTCAGCACTCCTGAGAATTCACCTTATGAAACAGTGTAACAAACCCCTTTTCAGTGTTCCTGCTCTCAAACTCACTGAATTACTTGCAGCTGGTTTTCATTAAAACTCCCCCTCTTTCCTCTTTGTCTTCCCTTTCCTGAAAAATTTGGAATGGAGTACTTGGTGTATTTTTTAGAATTTATTTTCTTCCCTACTAAAATATTGCTTCTTTTTTACATTGGACAAGAAGACTTTTGTATTTAGGACAGTTTTAGAAATTGCTGATCAGTTAGTAAATTTCTGTATGTCATTTTATTGTAAATGTCACATTCAGATATTTACTTACAGGTGCAGAATTTTAGGATATGTACATGACTTTTTTTCTGTCCACTGTAACATAAGGACCATGGACCTTTTTAAATCTAATTGGTGTATATATACCAGTGTTGACTAACCTGTGACACTCTAGGTGTTGTGAAACTACAACTCCCAGCATACCCTTCCAGCAATAAGCTGCTATATAATGGGAAAGCATGCTGGGACCTGTAGTTTCGCAACACCTGGAGTGTCACAGGTTAGCCAACACTGATAGATACCATGGAAAGATTTAATCAAATCCATTAACAAAATGTGTAAGCTAGACAAAGTCACTGGGTCTAATGCTGAGTTGAACATGAACGGAGAGCCATGACAGGAGCCATATACTTTGCACCTACTAGAGAGCAGATGCAAATAGACACTGATGATGATGACGGTTACCAGCACTAGCTAGTCACTTCTGATTGGCTGATTTTGAGTTCACCTTTGAAGCTGATAGGTGCTTTCTGCATTAATGTTGCACATATTGTAGGAATTTGTGGGTGTATTTCCGAAATTATTATTTTTTTTAACTTTCATTCATACACAAGAAGGAATATTATATGTGCTGTATTATAGCAAGTCTAATAACAAATTGGTTTTGTGCTGTCAAAACAAATGTTAACAAACTTTTCTCATGCTTATGACTTGCTTGTAAGTATGCGTATGTGTGTCTGTTTGTATTGCCTGATGTAAATCAGAGCTGAAAACATCTTGAGATGGATGCGCCAGCATGTGGGAGTAAATATGCTATTTTTACCAAGATCTTTTTTTGAGTGCAATTTACACCCAACATGCATTCAACTTAACATCAGGCCCACTGTGTCTTGATCATACTTGCCAACTTTTGCAGCAAGCTGTCTTTGAGGAGGATCCTTCATGGGGGCGTGGCCACTCGATTAGCGTTGTTATTCCCGCGCCCCTCCTGAACTTTGTCAATTTCAGCCTATCACAGCAGGGGGCAGGGCTAGGATGACACTAACCAACGAAGAGAGCTGGATGCAAGAGGTTGCCCTGCTCTCTTGAGAGTCCAGGAGAACTCCCAAAAATTTGGGTGTCTCCCAGACATTCTGGGAGAGTAGGCAACTATGGTCGTGCAAGAATGATGTATGCATTGTGATATTGGTACAGAGTCTGCTTACTAAAGCATAGGTGCACTTTGTATGTAAACAAACCTACACATCTACAAGAGAATTTTTCCAGGTGAACTGATAGCTCTTGCCATGCCCACCAGCTTGCAATTTTAGGGTACTATAGCAATGATCTTGCCGAGATGCATGTCAGGCGAAAACAAATGTGAGCCAGCTGTTTTAGAAGTTTTCAAGTACTTTCTTTACGAGTATCGGTTGTGTGAGGAATAGTTTGGATATCCAGACTGCTTTCAGTATCACTTCGCAAGTAGAGGAACTGAGGCCAGATCGTAGACCTCTGTCACATTAAGGACAGGTAACAAAGAACCTTGGGTACTGCCACTTACTGCAGCACAGCTACTCTGCTCATTTTCACTAAGTAGTGCAGCTTCTTTCATCAAAAACTAACACTGAATGACCTTGCTACCCTGGGAGCGTAATGGTTTTTATTTGTAGTTATTTATTATTTTACATTTGTAAACTAGCTATGAACACACTCTCATTGAGATATATTCTATACTGGAGAGCACCTGCTCTCCTCACTACTACTGCTGATGCTGCCTGGTGCTCCGCCACTACAGTAGTAGTCTGGCCGTTGGTTAACAGAACTATTATTCAAAATACTATTTTCAGCTTTGAAGCTGATTCAAGAAATAGTATCCTGAATAACAGATCTCCAAAGTACACACTGAATTGCAATTGTAGTATAGATCATTGCATGGCAGTGAGATCAGAGATAGAGATAGAATCACTAACCCTGTCATCACCAGGCAATCCCAGTACAATGAAGGTAAGAGGTGCGAGCATAACTGTAGAATTACAAGTCCCAGAATAGCCTGGGATGGCAGAGCAGGTAGGGTCTCCTTACAATATTCCTGGCAATTAATTTTCTGTGCAACATAGTTGGAAGGTCATTGTGCAATATTACTGACAATGGGGGAGAGGAACAATGGGCATATTGGCTGACATTGGGGTATGTGTAATATACCTTGAATTGAAAAATGGGAACACTGCAGTGGGGGAACTACCATTAGTGCCGCAGGTGCTGTGCACGAGGGCCCATGGAGATAATGCGGGCCTGCTGCAAGGCAGATGCAGAGGGACAGAACTAGCGAGCTGTGGGTCCCGGTTCCCTCCTCCCCACTTCCCTGCATCAGAGCCCACAGCTCGCTAGTTCCACCTCTGACACATTGATAGTATAATCATGTGCAAGGGAATCTGTGGTGGGGGGTTCCAAAATTGCATTCTGTTTGTGGCCCTATTTGCACTTACACTGGTCAAATGTGCCGCCAAATGGAAGTGTGTCTTCCATTGTTGCGCTGTCGGCCAAATGAAGCCTGATCCCAATATAAATCAGTATTAATAATATTAATATCAAACATGTTGGTAAATACAGCAAGAAGATGATCACTATCAGGTTGCATGTGCAGTAATCTACTACACACACTAGCAGACCCAAGTGATGCCAGAAACAATCCGACTGCACGACATGAGCATTGAATGTTTGTTCCCATCGAATTAGGTCACTAACACGTGTGGCCACATTGGACAGTTATCCTGTGGCTCTTCTACTCTGGAACTGAGCAACAGGCCTGTTGCATGTGTTTCCATCTTAAAACTGGCTTTGTAAACTGATGTATATATTTGAATACATAATGGCTCTCAGAGACCTTGTGCTGATATCCATGCAGCTATGTGCTTACAGAAGTAAAACTGAATAAGTGTCGGGTAGAAAAGGGGACAGACACAGACAGCAAAATATTTTGGTGTCTGTCACTGTACTGGTCCAATCCTCAACAGCTACATTAGGGACTGGTTAATGGGGAAACATCCCATAATTATTGTCTGTGATCTACACTATTGAAGTGCCAGCTACCATTATTAGCATGCAGAGCTGGATTAAGCCTTTGGGGTCCCGGGGCACATAAGGCCAGGGCCGGTGCTAGGGTCCACGGCGCCCTAGGCATTTTTAAAAAAGCCGCGCCCCCCCCTGCAAAAACCGCCGCCCTCCTCCCTCCTCCCTCCTCTCCTTACCTTGTCTCAGCACCCCCGCCTCTCTGCTCCGTCTCCTCCCCTCCACTCACTGACACTAGTAAGTGGAGGGGAGGAGACGGAGGAGAGAGGCGGCGGTGGTGACAAAATAGCCTCTTCCCCCCCCTCCCCGTCCATCTGAATGCTGTGCGGCGGCCGTGACAGGTATGGTCAGCGGTCGCCGCACAGTTTTAAAGTCTTTTAAAATTCTGTGGCTCCCTCCAGGCGCCCTCCAGAGCCCGGCGCCCTAGGCAAGTGCCTAACCTTGCCTAATGGGAGCGCCGGGCCTGCATAAGGCAGATAGGCTCCAAAGGTCTAAAATTAAGAGCATTGTGTCATCATGCAGAAGAGAGAGATAGTTACAAGTAGGTGGTAAACATTAATGAAGCAGTCAGGCCAATAATATCATAAAATGAATATTTATTAAACTTGTATCCAAAAATAATAGTGCAAAAATATATTTTTTTACATATCATATAATTATATATACATACACATATACAAAATGCTGTGAAAAAGTATTCCCCCACTTCCTGACTTCCTATGTTTTTAGACTAAATTAAATATCAGTTAAAGACAACCTGAGTGAACAAACAATACTTTTTTACTTATTATTATTTACTATAGCACAAATCCCATTACACAGAGGTATACATAGAATAGGTAGTCGTTCATATCAATCCCAGGACAGGGGGGATACTATTTTATCAAAACAGATGTTATCTTAGTTTGCATTGGACAAAGTTTTCAATAGAGATGCTCGGGCTCGGGTTTTCTGAAAACTGAACCTACCCGAACTTTGGGGATCCGAGTAGGCTCGCGAGCCGGCTCAGTACATTCGCACATCCTCGGATCTGAATTGAGGCAAAATGTCATTGTTGCGTTGTCGGATCTTGCGGGTTTTGCATTCCATAAGTACCTCCCTCCCCAGGAGATCCAGCACCATTGCTCACACAGAAACAGGGGTAGCAGTGTTTTTGTCACTCTCCATTCTCCAGTGACATTGTTCAGTGCCATTGCTCACACAGAAACATGGGTAGCTGTGTTCTTGTCACTCTCCAGTCTCCAGTGACATTGCTCAGTGCCATTGCTCATACAGAAACAGGAGGGGTAGCAGTGTTCTTGTCACTTGACTGGAAATGACTGGAAATTAATTTTATTGAGGTTAATAATAATGTAGGAACAAAAAAAGACCCAAATTATGTGATTTTAGCAAAAACAATAGGGATCCAAAATCAAAACCAAAACACGCGAGGGCGGTTTTGCCAAAACCAAAACACGAAGTTAATCCAGATCCAAAACCAAAACCAAAAGATGCGGGTCAGTGAACATCTTTAGTTTTCAATAATTGGTTCAAAGCAGAATTCTCGCATCAGTTCATTAATGCTGAGCAAAGTAAATGCTTTTAGTCACTCAGGGCCTGAGTCATTAAGGAAAGTAAGGCAAAAAAAAGGAGTAAATCGTGTTACAATGCAAGGGGTGCAAATTAGTTTATTATTTTTGCACATAAGTTAAATACTGACTGTTTTATCATGTAGCACACAAATACTTGATAACTTTATTTTTACACTTAAACTTCTACACAGCAACCAATAACATTTGATCCAACAAGGTTTAATAAATGTGCTGTGCATATGACAAACACAGCCACTGGATAACATTCTTTCACCCTTGCTTACATCCCAATGTATTTTCTGTCCATATTGCTCATATTGCCATAGGTCTCATGGCAATCCATGATATTAATGCTGTCTGACTTCAAATGATCCAACAAGTCATTTCTAAGGTCTGCATTTTATCACTCTGAATCCTTAAAAATGAGAGAAAATGCTCAACAGCTATGCCATTCAACATATACGGCACAGTAACACTGACATGATCAGCATGGGTTACCTCTGGTGTTGAATCAACCAACATTAAGAAATACTTTAAAAGTGAAATTTCCTTGACAATATGATTTGTCACCTGCTTTGCTATGAGTTCAATAAATTTCAACAATGGTTGATGACTGACATCCTGTGTTGTCTTATCCGCTGTTTCTAAAGTCTTGGATATACTTTGTCAAAAAATGGCCAAATTGTGCTTTCAACTCTATGCACCTAAGTAAATAACCATTATATAATGAACCAATAGTCTCATCCCTCCCAAGAAAATGTAACCCTCTGTCACACGCCGGCCTCCCGTGGCCACTACTCGAGGAACGGCTCGCCTACCCTCCTCCTGAATTCTTTGCTTTTCTCGCTGGCTTTTATGTCAGCGGCGGTCCTACGCTTGCGCAGATCGTCTCATCTGTTCTACCTGCCCTGTTCTCCCATTGGTTGTACCTTTCTGAGATCCCTTTATAAGGCTCCTCCCCTCACCTATCAGTGCTGGGTTCTTCATGTCTACTTCTGGCCTGGAAGTAGCTCCCCTCTCCTCCGCATGGTGTTCGGCCGCTACCTATCCAGTGTACTGCCGCTGATCTCTGCTTGCCTGTTCCACTCGTTTGTGGTAATTGCTGTGGATGATCACCCGCTAACTATCCAGTATACTGCCGCTGATCACTGCTTATCTGTTCCACTCATTAGTGGCAATTGCTGTTGATCATCACCCGCTACCTATCCAGTCTACTGCTGCTGATCTCTGCTTGCCTGTACCACTCGTTAGTGGTAATTGCTGTGGATGATCACCCGCTACCTATCCAGTATACTGCCGCTGATCACTGCTTATCTGTTCCACTCATTAGTGGCAATTGCTGTTGATCATCACCCGCTACCTATCCAGTATACTGCCGCTCATCTCTGCTTGCCTGTTCCACTCGTTAGTGGTAATTGCTGTGGATCATCATCCGCTACCTATCCAATTTACTGTCGCTGATCTCCACTTCCCTGCTCCACTTGTTAGTGGTTACTGCCGTGGATCATCGCTCCCTTCTCTGTAGTGTGCTGTCGCAGATCGTCATTCACCTGCTCCACTTGTTAGTGGTAACTGCTGCAGATTCCTGCTCTCTACTTCTCCAAATATAATGCCTCCCAGCATCATCTCATCCTGCCCCTAGTACTACTTAGGGATTACCCTCATCTCTCATGCCAGTTCTCTATCATGTCTCACTGGAAACTTCCCTAGAGGGCCTCGATCTGCAGGGTGGAAGCTGCAAAGCCCAAATTCCCTTGCGGGGATCCCTGGTGAAAACCTAACGCTCTGTTAGACTCCGCGCCTCTGGGTGGAGTCTAACCAATCCCAGTCGAGACCAGCAGGATCTTACTCATCCCAGCGGATTTCTGACACCCTCTTTCTGCTAAAAGTTTCACCGCTGCTACAAATCTACATAGTACTTCCCACCACGCCACCAGCAATGTTTTCAGAGGAACTTTTTCAAAAAATATAAAGCTACAGAACAACAGACATTTAAATTAGAAAAGAAAGAAATCCATAACCCAATAGTAAGATTTAACAGACGTGTGGAAATTGTGTCCTTGAGTCCTTCTAGTGACCAAATTTAAGCAGTACCTGGAGGTTTTTGCACAAAATCATAAAATAGTTCCAACCTAGATTAAGATGACAGATTGTAGTAAAGACTCAGTACTTCCTTTCTTACCATATAGTAGACAGCTATCAAATAGTTGTGCAAACTTACATGAGTCACCCATCAGAAAGTAATACATATCCCGACCTTCAGAGAAGATCTGGATGCACACTTATCTGTATACCACTGATACACTTATATCACAGTCTAAGAACATAACATTCATAGTAACTTCTCCTGTAAATCTTCAACTAATGTTAAATCCAATTATGTGTGTGAAAGACCCAGACGGTAAACATTGTGCCATAAATTTCATGTATTGTGGCAGTCCAGGTATGCACTAGTTACCATAGTACAGAAAACCTGATGGTCACTTTATTAATGGGGGAGTATTCGTTGTTTCTGATTTTGGCTTCTCTATTTGGGGGGAGGGGGTGGCCTCAGGCAAATCTGAGTGTTATTGGGCATTCTTTAAGGAAGTGTGTGATGTAAATTGGGGGAGGGGGGTCAAGTGGATAGGGTACGTTTTACCGGCTACCACAAACCCGACACCATTTACCCTGACAAGAATTACCCAACCGTTTGTTTTCCTACACAGTTGTAAAGCCGAATGTTTATTAAACTGATTTGCAAGAATTCCAATTAGATAACATGCCGCCAGCTGTAATTGACATCACTTTTAAAGCCGGCATTATTTCTAGTCTTAAAGGGATAATTTAAGGATGCGCCGCCTCTATAATTTAAAACCCTTACTAAAACACATTGTTAATCCGGCGCCTCCTTAAATTATCCCTTTAAGACCAATTTGTGTCTGGGTAAGTGGTATCGGGTTTGTGTTAGTCGGCTTAATGACTACCACTGAGTCAAGTATTATTCTGATTTGTAAAGTTACAATAAAAGTAATTAATAATGCACAGAATGTCTGATGCACAGTTTAAAACCTTTTTCAGTCCTGCCTTGTCCCTCAATTTGCGCAAGTTCACCTAGATTTCTGCCAAAGGGCACAGGCTTGTAGAGCAAGAAGATAATGTTGTGTGAGGAGCAGAAGTACCCACAGGCAGAGGGGGAATAATTGGAAAAAGTGGGACATTCCTGTCAAAACACTGGTGTGACTAGTTTTGGAAATTAGAGCATAAACAAGATTATTAAAATAAAATAAAGGGGTAGATTTATCAGCCTTTCTAAAAAGGATTCTAGCTAATATCTATCTAGCACAGTCTAGAAAATAATAGCTAGCATCTGATTGACTGCTATGGACACCACCTTCATTTTTCCTTTTTTAGAAGATTTGATCAATCTATACCAAAGTGATGGAGAGGGCAAATTTTTAGAGGTATTACTCCCGTGGTATATTCACTCCACAAATGTATTTGAATCTTGCATTGGCAGTCTGACAGTCCTTAGGTCTTGTGCTATACTTTTTGTGCAGGCATGTACGCGGGTATAGTACCATTTAATGATACTGACTACCCCGACAGCGACATGCCAATTCCGAAGACTACTACCCCGACATGAAAAAAAACAACTTACCACTGATGCACACGGGTGGGGGGAGTTCTGTTGCCTGGAAACCCCCTCCTCCACCGACGTCAAACGAGCAAAAGCCACGTACGGAGGTTTTACCTCTGGTATTTTTTGTATAGCTACACGCTCAGGCGTCTTGGGATTACGGAGGTTCTACCCCTGGTATTTAGCTACCCTGGAGTGTTGATACCCCCTCCCCTTACATTCCCAATGTGATCAGCAGCCCCCATACATCTTCTCTGGGAGAAGCGCAGATATTACTGATATACCTTCTATGTTTAGGGCAAATGCCATGTGCACACTTAGGTTGGGTTTCTTTAATTTCCTGATGCTCGGATTACGTGTTCTGTCAGTACCACATTGAATGATGCACAGCACACACTTTGCCCTGTTCCTATCTAGCACCTGACCTACATCCCCCACAGCTGAAACACTGTCGTTGCTGATTGTAGTAGATTCACATGATTTTGTCATTATCAATATTTTTAGATTGATAGTAACTGTTGCTATGGTAAAAATCTACTCATGACCATTGCCCCTGTGATGGTACCCATTCTGCTCCTCTGTGTTGCACTTCGACAGCAGAGGTGAACTCCTAGCACTATAATAAAAAGACTGACACACAAAAGTACCACATGTAAAAAACAGCCATGCAGTCCACTCACTCTCATGAATAATTTATGCCATAAGTATGGTTAAACTGAGCAGAATTTTAAGAGAAAAACTGAACAATTTAATCAAAGGTGTGGCACTAATGTGGTAAAATGTTGGACTTTGATGTGACAATTACACTTCTGCCCAGTCCTCCTCTCTGAGGCCCTGATTCATTAAGGATCTTAACTTGAGAAACTTCTTATTTCAGTCTCCTGGACAAAACCATGCTACAATGCAAGGGGTGCAAATTAGTATTCTGTTTTGCACGTAAGTTAAATACTGACTGTTTTTTCATGTAGCACACAAATATTTGATAGCTTATTTGTACACTGAAATTTAAAGTTGATATTTGTGTGCTACATGAAAAAACAGTCAGTATTTAACTTATGTGCAAAACAAAATACTAATTTGCACCCCTTGCATTGTAACATGGTTTTGTCCAGGAGACTGAAAGAAGAAGTTTTTCAAGTTAAGTTCCTTAATGAATCAGGCCCTGAGTTTTTATGTAGGATAAATTCAATGGTGGAAAACAACAAATGCTGTATTTACAGTAACTGTTTAACACCTAACAAAATATTACAATAATCTAAGTTTTGGCAGGACTGTCATGATTTGTGGACTCCTGAAAGGGATGTGGCTTATTATTATGATTTGTGGACTCCTGAAAGGGATGTGGCTTATCAGATCGTGGACATGGGCATGGTTTACAGATCAGGGCAGGATTTGGTAGATTTCGGACTGGACTTATTTTGGCCATCTTTTACTTTTTTAAGGTTGGCAGATATACCTAACTGATTCCAGAAAATGTGTAAGTTGTTTTGTCGCACAACAGACAATTGAATTCACAATTTGAAATTTGAGCTGCAACTATTTGCTATACATATACAGAGTTACATTTATGTTTTGAATAAAATGCAAACTGTCATGGTGCTGTTGATAGATTGGCAGGTAAAGTGAGGGGGGGTAAAAATGGTTTATGAGAGGAAAAGGAAATACATTAAGAAATAGAGATTATGAGAACAGACATGAGGGGATGTATCAAAGTGCATTTTTTCCCGTCCACAATTTAAAAACTGGGTTTTTTTTGTATGTTTTAGACACAAATCTTTATATATATGGCCTCATACAGATGCATCCAGAGTACAGATGTGACAGTAATCATCATCAACCCGTTACACTAGACCAATGGGATACACAAAGCTACTAAATGATTACACATTAGTCGAATTTGGACACATCACAAAAATCAGGAGTGAACTTTTTACCTGATGTTTGTATTGCTACATATGACATGTGGTAACCCACATAATAAACTTGCATTTTAATACATTATATGATTGGTTTGAGTATATTATTTATGCATTATAATAAAACATAAAGCCAACCGATAGATTTAAATTCCAGATTGTTAAATGCCCTCATTAGTTTGTATTCCCACAATCTGTTTTTGATTGCAAGCCTACTTTTCATGTGAAAAATATGTATATACTGCAGGTTTAATTAGTTCTAAGAAACTGCAGATTGTCAGTACCCAAAGATGAGCATGGTGCCGTATGGCATGCCTATTGTCACAGACATTCAGATGGAAGATTGCTATAGCAATTGAATAATTACAACCGAATAGTTTCAAGTCAATTAAAATATCTAGACTTGTAGTACTAGATTCCTGATTTAAAATGTAACAAACCTGAAACACTTTACTGTGTTAATGTAGAATATTCAATGTAAGAGATGTGCACGGAGAAAATAATTACCTTGGTGTAAGAGGAATTTATTACGTGTTAGACAAAAGATATCATAGGTGTTAAACAAATACCAATTTGACATTAGCTTTGGCAAATCATAAGAACTGTCTTATATTCTGGTTTGGAAGCATGCATGCATGATAGTTTCATATTATAGTATGACTGCTCTCTTGCAGCCTGATTCATGTCCGAGTACAACTTGCACGTAAGTTGCGTACTTAAAAAGAACACAGAACTTGTGCGCGGTTCCAACCATATTCAAATCCAAGATACAGTTTGAACTGAGTCTGGGTGGAAGTACATCAGAACGCCTAAAACTTTTATTTGATCATAAAATAAAGTTAGGTTAGAAGTTTGAAGTCCCCACTTCCAAGCTCCTCATTTCCCCTGCACATTTTCAAACAAGTAGCACTCTACCTTCAGCACTTTTGTCAGGATCATCTACCCTTTTCATAGAGAACCCCATTGTACAGACCCCTCATTTCAAAGAACCCCCTTTGCCAGCAATATTGTATATTTTGGGAGACTTGTATTGCCAACCACATTCACAGACATAATTTTGAGCAGACCCTCCTTGACCAGCCGTTCTGAAACATTATACGCCCCATCGCCACATTGTTACTTTAAACAGACCATTCATTTTTAGTCAATATATACTGATTCCCCACCATTTAAATACTCCATTTCTGATACTGTGCAAGATCCCCCAGGACATTGCCATTTATTTGGCATAGTCCTCATCCTCAGGAGCGCCAAGGGATGGGGGTTAAAAATGACCAGGGCCCAGGCCTGCCCAGTGTGTAACAACACACTGTCCGACAGCCTGCAGAGCAAGCTGAGGACCTCTAAATCTTGTGTGATGGGGGTTGGGGGGGAGGGCATGATGTGTGTAGGGGGTGGCTGTACTTGTCTGGGGGAGTGGCGTGATGTGTCTAGTGGGGTGGCATGACTTGACTGTGGGTTGGCATGATGTGTTTGGGGGGTGGCATGTTGTGGCTGGGGGCTGGCATTATGTATCTGGGGGGTGGCATGATGTGGCTGGTGGTGGCATTATGTGTCTGGGGGGTGGCATGATGTGGCTAAGGTTTGGTTTGATGTGGTTGGGGGGTGGCATTGTGTGGCATAGAGTGGTGTGATGTGGCGTGATGTGGCTGGGGGGTGGCATGATGTGGCTGGGGGAGGGCCTGATGTGGCTAATGTTTGGTGTGATGTGGCTGGGGGGTGGAATTGTGTGTCTGGAGGGTGTCGTGACATGACTGAAGGGTGGCATGATGTGTGATATGGCTGGGGGGTAGCATGATGTGGCTGGGGGCGTCATGTGTTTTGGGAGCAAGGTCGGACTGGAACAAAAAATCAGCCCTGGCAAGTACACAGACCCACCTTAGTTTCAGCAGGAAAGAAACTGTGTGCCGCCGCGCAGCGTCGGCGCCGAAAAGGGCGTGACTGCATTGTGTTGTGGGTGTGGCCAACATGGGTCATTGATACATACATTATAACAAAACATTACATTTATCACGCACTCCCAGCCACATCACGCCATCCCCCAGGCACATTATGACACCCCCAGCCCACTGTACTTATCTATGCTTCTGGTGCTGCTGACATCCATCAGGGTGGGAACTTCCTGTGGAGTGAGCAGGGAAGCTCTTAGTCTCATGAGATTACCAAATCATGTGAGATTTAGAGCTCCTTGGCTTGCTCTGCAGGCTGTGTCCTATCCAGGGACTGGGAGCAGCTATCCGCTCCCTCCTGCTAACCAGAGCTGGATTAACGCTCGGGGGGCCCGTGGTATTTAAGACAGGGGGCCCCTATTATGTAACATGGTTATCATTTTAGACAAATGTTCAAAAAATACACAGGCAATACAATCCTTTCTCTCCCCCCCCCACCCCCGTTTTTCTGTGTGGCATCCTTTCTCTTCCCCCCTCCGTTTTCTGTGTAACATCTTTTCTCTCCCCCCCCCACCAGATTTTCTGTCTGGCATCCATTCCCCCCCCCCCCCCCGTTTTTCTGTTTGTCATCCTTTCTCCTCCCATCCGTTTTTCTGTGTAGCATCCTCTCTCTCCCCCTCCCCCCAATTTTCTGTGTGCCATCTTTCTCTTCCCCCCTCCGTTTTCTGTGTGGCATCCTTCCCCCCCCCCCATTTTTTCTGTGTGTCACCCTTTCTCTTCCCCCCCAGTTTTTCTGTGTGGCATCCTTTCTCTCCCCTCCCCCCCCCCCATTTTTCTGTGTGGCTTCCTTTCTCCCCCCCCCCCCATTTTTTCTGTGTGGCATCCTTCCTTTCACACCCCCCTCCCCGTTTTTCTGTGTGGCATCCTTCCTATCCTTCCCCCCCCCCCCCCCATTTTCTCTGTGCGGCATTCTTCCTCCCCCCCTCCCCCTCCCATTTTAGTGCACTTACCTTCTCAGTTTCTTTTCTCTTCTTGTTTCCATTTTCCGTCTTCTTCTCCTTTCTGCTCCTCTGACAGCTGCCTTGCAGGGCCTGGCCAGATATTAATGTTCAGTGCTGCGCGCGGCACATGTAATCTGGTGGCTGGTTCCCTGGGAGGAACTAGCCACCAGGAAGCCTGACAGGCTGTCAGTGTCAGTGCCTTCTGACATTTGCCAGAAGTGCCAGATGGCCAGTCTGCCCTGCTTGGGAGTGAGTGTAATGTTTTATCATAATGTATGTTTTATATACTGTGTTATGTATTATGTTCACTTATTGCTCAGGTTTCCATATTTCATGTACCTATAAATTTTCCAAACAGTTCCCAACGTTCCACGCCCCATACAAGAATCCAGTAACAAGTTGTGAAAGCTGCATTAACAGGTAGGTGAGAGCAACACCGTTTTAATACATAATATGTCATATCTAAACAGACGAAGACACGCCCATGTTGACCACACCACAAACTCTATGTGTTCACTCCCCCTTTGGCGGCTGCACGGGGCACACATCGATTATCCTACTCATCTATGGAGGGGTGGTGGTAAAAATTGGCGGCCCTGCCCATCCCTTATACAGGACTGGCCCTAACTCTAGGCAAACCTAGGTGGTTGTCTAGAGTGACAGTTTTATTATTTTCCTGGTGGTGCCCCTTCAGAGAGTGCAGAATCTTACCTGTAAAGCTGCCAGCTGCTGCTCCCCCATGTTTGTAATGGGCTGGAGGTCTGGCACTAGGCTATGGTGACAAAGCCCAGTGATACACTCCCAAGAATAGAATATTCCTCCCATCCCACTTCATCTAGGTAAGAAGCAGATGGTGAGGTGGGGGTGGTCAGGCTGGTGAACAAGGGGGATTGGTCATCTGGTCATCTAGGGTTCCTGAACTCATTTGTTTTGTGTTCCTCTTATTATTTGTTTTCTTTTCATTTATGTAAATGTAAACAAAACTCTTATTCATTATCTCTTTGTTTCCCACCTGGACTACTGCAACATCCCCTTACCTGGCATTACCCTCATCCATCAATCCCTGCTTCAATTCATCGTGAATGACACAAGACTGATCTTAATCCCTCCCAGTTCCACATTCACAAACCAGTCAGCAAATCCTGACACTGACTCCCTGTGTCCTCACATATAATCAATAACACCACCCTCCATACATATCAGAACTCATCTCAAGATACTTTCCCTCACGATACCTTAAATATACCTATGGTCTCCACCTCACATCAACTCCTGTAACCACCTCTAACTTCCCTACCTCATCCGTTCAGACTCTCTCACAGACTTCAAATCTTTAAACACTCTCTGAAAACCCATCTATTTATTAGAACTTACTCTACTCCAACCTGTACCATTATCTCCACTCTGAGCCACACTTGCTCCTCTCAGATTTGCATCTTTGAGCAATGTTGATGTATCCCACACTGCATGAATATTTTATCAAGATTAACAAATATTTGTAACCATTTTTATAATTGATTCTATTTTTAATTATTTTTTTTTAGTTTAACTTTGTGCATTATTTTTTTCTTATCCCAAAGAATGATTTCAGCAGTTCTGTCTTAATATCAAGGCTCAAGACAAGCAGATTGAGAGTTGCTTACAGCAGGTGTAAAATTCATGAAAATTAACCATAATTTATCATTTGAATAAGTTTTTATTCAATGTGACTGTATTTACATATGAATAGACGCATATGGCACTTTGCAATGCATTATAAGAGCATCCTAATTTTAGCAGTTTAGAAAAGAAAAACATATATGAATGAAGTCAATGCTGTGTGGAGAATTAAAGTCTGGCATTTTAGACTTGGAAGGAGAGTGCCACCTAGTGCTCCCAGGAAGACTTGCTCTGAAAAGAGAAAGAATTTTCTACTCTGCTACATACATTACAACTTTTCAAATGGCAAAATGTCACTTCAGAACTGTTATGAAAAATATATATTTTGACTTGCAATCATAAGTACATACCAGACTTTCAGATGTAAAGGATAAAACACAATTATATAGAGCTACAAACTTATGGAATTTATCCATACAGATCAGACTAAAAATAAGAACCATTTGGAAGGAAAGAGGAGAAGACCATTTGATTCCAATATAGACAGGCAAGCCTGGATACGACTTAATTTTCTCTCAGCTGCAATAACCCCCTCCCATGGAGGTACATTTTTTTCTGCAGGGGTCGGAGTACGGCAGGGCTAAAGGTGTCTCAGCCACTTTTTCACACTTTTTTTGTGTTTTTACGGCAGAGTGGTAACACTGACATGACGCTCCTAATGCTTGTCATTTTGCATATTTGCAGCCACCATTACCATAATTGTTTCAGAGACTAGCGAATGGTTCCACAGAGGTTACTCTGCATCTAGTCTGTGTAATGATGTTATTGGGCACATCACTTGTGACACATCTCAACCAATCACTGTCTTCATGGTTTTTTTAAAAAAAAATCTGCAGTCATGAGGGCTACCAACTGCACCAAAGAGGAGTTCCTCATATTAGTATATGAGGAACTCTAATAGATATTTTTCATTTTCTCATACACAGGTGCTGGGCTATGGAGTAACGCCCTATAGGTCCTAAGACACTTGAGAGCCACAATGCAGAGCAAAATTTGGAGAGGTTGGTCACATTTTTGTTTTAAAGTGAAAAGTTCTATTAAGTTAATAAATTATTTAATTAAATGTTAAATTAAAAATGTTTTTCAAAGTTTAAAAATTCTGATTCTATTCTTTTACATGTATTACATACATTTTTACTCATTTGCTGAAATTATAACATTAGTAAACAGTGTAAATGTGACATCATGAAATATGACATACACAGCAAAGAACAGTGCTGTTAAGTAATAAATTAATCAAAATTGCATGGTCACAAATCTACCTATATAATGCAGAACATTATAGTGTATTAGGTCAGTAATTCTAATTGCATTTTTGCAAATCAAAAGAAGTGCACACTTTAGCATACCTGCCATAGAACAGTAAAATTATCCAGCAAAAGCGTTACTGTAAAGATGGATTGCTCAAGTCATAGACACTGCTAATGTAGCAGTACCATGCTTGAATAAAATCTAATGTATGAAAATGTCATATACGCAAGGCACAACAATGCATCAGCTGTGAGCTTTCTTCATTGAGACATCAGCCAGTGGTGGAACTACCATTGGTGCAGCAGGTGCAGTGCACGGGGCCCATGGAGATAACAGGGCCCGCTGCACAGAGAACTAGCGAGCTGTGGGCCTTGGTTCTCTTCTCCCCGCTTCCGTGCACCAGGGCCCATAGCTCACTAGTTCTGCTCTGACATTAGCCATATGTTCTGCTTTAAATTCTAAAGCAAATATGCTTTAAACTGGCTGCATCTGCATGCTATGCTAAAGTAAAGTTGAGTGTTACGATCTTGAGATGCGTCCGACTAAGCATGCACATGTAAATACGCTTTTCCATGAGTGCATTTTTTCTGCATATATTTACCCCTAAATTATTAAGCAGAGCTCCTTGTAGTAATTTCAGGAAGGAAACACTTGGTAAAAATGTCCATGTGTCTGACAAAATCACAGAAATGCAACAATCATTTACATTTTTCCAATTCTGGCTTTTGGATCTTTCTGGATAGTGAAATTCTGAAAAAGAGATCCCATACCTGTATAAGTTTGTTATGTAAGTATGCTGATACACTTCTTTGAATAATTGGTAATGGATCAAGTATGAAATCCTGTCTGTCCTAAACAAAGTCTCTGGAACTGTGCTGGTATTCCGGACCTCTGCTATCCTATGATCAGCATATAACTTTCATAACTGTTATGCATAATGATTCTTTCTATTTAATCTGTTATGAATAAAGTTCATATTTAAACTATGAAGGGTCCGTCTCTTTTCACTACAGATATAATAAATCCATAGTGGAATCGGATTACAAATAGAGGATGCTGAAGATCTATGTGATCTTATCGCTTGCTGTACTTTACGTTAGTAGAGGGATTTCAATTACACGAACCTTCACATTTAACAGCTTTATTGACTGACTGACCTGACCTAAGATCTATTGTAGATTTACAAACACTATCAGCCTGTTGCACTCCTTATAATTGTGGTAATTTATTAAACTACATAATGTTGATGCTCACTCTCCTTTCACAAAAACCTTAACTATATATATATATATATATATATATATATATATATATATATATATATAAAAACACAAATAGATAAACAATGGCGCTAACAACCACAGCGTAACCACCAGTAAATAAATTACTGGTATAGATGATGTACCAAATAATCAGTCCCGAAAATGACACATAGCCCAGTTAAGAGCGGCAGCCTCAGATGACTTGTATGCAGATGGTTGGTCCGGATGGATGTAGTAGCTGCAAATAGATAAACAAGTAGGGCGCCCCAATGTGTGATATCAAATATAAATGGGGAAGATGTAGTAAACTGCGTACCGTAAGGATGAAGTCAAAGATCATGTGGTATAGTAGAGGTTCCTCTTCAGAGGTAGTACCTCCCACTCTCCAACAAATGGCAACAATGCAGAAAATAGAAAAAGCACATATAGTGTAATATAGTTATAGGATATAACACCAATTGTGACATATATTAACAGTTTATTTATATAGCAAATGTAATCTTTTTGTGGGGGAGAGAGCAACTGCGGAACAGCTCCAACTGATGACCCAAACCAAGCAAGCGGATGGCCAAATAGGCCCTAAATCCACATAACCATGGATGACCTCCCTTACTGTATGGTGGGTGCTAAACCTGGCATCAGAGCAACTACACCGCCTCTAGACTCACACTGACAATGTCCACATAAACAGTCAAACAAAGGACCAAGAGTCACCATTACTTTGAAGAGGGCAGTTACCTGCGGCCAATCACCTATAGCTCCATGTGTATCAGTCGCTGTTCGCAGTGCTTTCCCACCTAACTGTGCCTCATGTTGGCCCCATTTACCCATTTCTCGAGTCAAAATGGGAAGAAAGACAGGCCAACAAAGACGCCTGCTGCCAAACCAGTGTACTTCAATGGGGCAATGAAAGAATGACCAATTACTCACCATTTGTGTTTGGATGCCCAAAACACGTACGAATGGCCAATAAACCGAATCTGAATTGTCCTCATAAACACATATTAAACAAATTATTAAATTTATTATTAAGAAAACTAATCATAATTAAAACTAACATAAACATATAATGTGCTGATCAGTATACTGAATAAAGGTAGGGATAGGGGAGCGCTAACCCATATGAAGGACAAAAAACCCGAAACCCCTGAAGGCCTATAGTCAATCAGGCCTTTATCCGTGGAGAGACGGGAAAAATCCCTTCATGCCGTTGCAAAGCGACAAGCAACAAAGCCCTAAGTTACTGAGGGAGTGAAATAGCCAATTATTTTTATAGGCATCTGACTTCCATCTGCCCAATGATTTAATGGCATCAATGGAAGAACCTGCCACTACTGCGGATGTAGCTGCCCCAATTCTAAATGAATGTGTATCATAAAGAGTGAGGTCTAAACTCAGATACTGATATTTTGAATAATGCATTAAACTGATATTTTACAAGTGATTTACCATCAAGATGTACCAAGAATAATTTACTCGTGAAAGGACTAACCTCTGTGAAGTGTCCCACTACTGTCACAGGACAGATTGATTTATCTGAATGGGGATAAATGTTAATCCAGCGGCCTATGCCCAATTGATCTGTTCTTGACCTGACTATCTTACCACATAAATGTGATTCATAAACCAGCACATGTCGCGCTAATAAACCTGTGCTTTCGCATAAATACAATTGCGCAACTAATTCAGAAATTCTAAATGCTCCAAAAAATGCTAACACAAAGGCTGCACTAAATAACCTAAACTCATATCTACCTGCTGTGATATTTTCTAGAGAATTGACTAAGCGATGCAATAACTGAAAACATAACGGTCTCCTAGAATCTTCCGGAACCAGTCTGTCACGAGTCCAGCCTCTAAGAGCCTTAGAAATTAAAAAGTTTTTAGTAAGATCTTCTACTCCTTTTAATTGGGCCATAAAAGATATACTTGCTAAAATGGCGGACATAGATGTTTTGGATGCATCTGCTCTATATGGGGACCAGATAAACGCCATCATATCGTCACTCTGACCTGTATCTCGACGACCCAGAGAGAGCAGAAATTGGCTCCATTGTTCCCAGGCTATCCGATATGCTCGCCTAGTAGATGGTACTAATGACATCTCCAACGCAATAGAGGGCAGGGATGATGCATTCTCTTTGTTGATCAATTGAACAACGCCCAGATTATCACACCAAGAAACAATGTGCCACCCTGCAACCTCGAGGCCCATAGCTCTATGTCCACAATAATAGCAAACAGTTCCAAAACCAAGCGGTAAGACACCAGTCCAGACTGAGGCCAAAAGAGAGGCCAAAGAGCGGCACACCAATCGCCTTTCAAATAGGGCCCAAAGGCTAGAGATCCCAATGCATCCGTATGCAACTTTAACTGGGTATTAGAAATGGGAGGGCTGGGCCATATACGCATCTCATTAATTCTCTCAAGAAACTAGACCAAACACAAAGATCAGGGGGTAAATGTATGAATCTCCAATTTTTTCAACTCACCGGAAATCGTCGACTTTGCAGGTAAAATTTAAAGCGGCGATTGCTTGTAATACAAGCAATTGCCATTTTAAATTTTACCTGCGAGTTGAAAAAATCGGAGATTCATACATTTACCCCCAGATCTGATCTCTTCACACAACCTAACCGCCGCATGGGGTCTGGTGAGACCAGTAGTGGCTCTTTGAAGTTTCCTGCAGAAAACCCGTCCCATAGGGATGATCCTACATGCAAAGTTAAACAAACCTAATAAAGATTGAACTTTACGCAAAGGAACAGAAGGGGCTCCTTGAATGAATGGAATAACTTCCTCCATTCTATGCACCTTATCAAGGGGAACACAATAACAGCCCGTCTGTGTGTCTATTTCAATCCCCAAAAAAGACAAGCAGGGTGTAAGACCCTCAGTTTTGTCTCGTGCGAGTGGAAACCCTAAAACCGAAAAAAAGCCTGGGACGACTTTAATGTATCTAAACATTGTGAAGAACCTGCCGATCCCACTATTAAAAAATCATCTAAGTAGTGAGCTAACCCGAGATGTCCAGTTCTTGTTTGAATGCACCAATGGAGGAATGAACTAAACCTCTCACAGGATATTGAACAACCCATCGGAAAACAGCAGTCAATATAATATCTGTCCTGTATTTTTAAAACCATGAATCGAAATGAAGGATGCAATGGCAACAAACGAAATGCGGACTCAATGTCCAACTTGGCCAATAAAGCACCCTGTCCAAACTCCTGAACTAGTGTAACAGCCGATTCAAACAATTGATACTTAGCTGAACTCTAGTAGGGATCAATGGCAGTGTTCACTGAACCACCTTCTGGGTATGACAGGTGTTGGATCAGGCGATATTTATCAGCTGTCTTTTTCGGAACAATACCTAAGGGCGAAATCACTAAATCTTTAAAGGGAGGTGATGAAAAGGGGCCCAACAATCGACCCAGACTGATTTTTTTTCCCTACTTTCTCTGGCAATATGTCTGGGAAGACATATGCAGACTTCAAATTCTTGGTAATCTTAAATCTACTTGAACATGGATTCTAAAACCAAACATAAAACTTAAGAATTCTGCCGAATTAACGTCATGACAAAGGCGAAGTCATTGTTCCAACTCTAGAGCACCTCTTCCCCTGCCTGAGCCTGGAGCATTTCTGGGACACTCGGTGGCAGGATGGGAACCCCTACAAATGGAACAAACGTGGCGGTACTTGCATGCCGTTCCACTTGTGCACGCTCCCGCATTAAAAGCATAGCAACGATTTTGTTAGGGCAGGGTGTGGAGTCCCTCCCTGTTTCCAGAAACCACCACTGACCACTAGTCCCTGCCGAATTACTACAAGGATGCATAAGATCCATCCAGATCTCAACGTCTTTCAAACCTAGAGGGAGGCTGGGATGCCCACTCAGCCTTTGACAAAAACGTTCGTCATAAGTGCACCAAACCATTGCATCATCATTAATGAATATATCATTAATTAGATGCAGGTATCGCCATACATCTGTATGTTCTACTGGTCTGGTTTCAATGTACACAGCTGCGTGCACGCAATAACCAGCCAGCCAATTCGGAAACAATCTATACGCAATTTCATCTATACCGCTTCGTTAACGAGAAAAGGCTAGACCCTTTATGGACAAGTTCGTGAGCGTGAACATGTCCTTAATAATCCTTTTTTGATTTTGTCCTTAGCAATCTTTCTAATACCCCATGTAAGCGCAGTATTTGAACATTTAACTATATTCTGCCTCTGCTCTATCGAATGCGAAACTAGATACTGCTCTTCACGTGAATGTTTCTTTCCTATTAAAGCAATTTTAACAGTTTACGCTGCCCCTGTTCTGCATCTGATAACTCATCACTAGCACTATTAATTGTCAAGATAAATTGGATTGCGCTATATATAAATGGAGAAACATACTCACCGGCTGTAGGATCAGCCACACCCTCCACTCGAACTCCGTGTATGTCCGAACTCCGTGTATGTCCGATCTTCTACCTACCATATCGCTTGTCTTGCCCGTCATTATCAAACCTTATATAGATCAATATGTGCAGCATTAGTAGAAAAAGTTTCTCTCATTCGAAACTGAGCAACTAAAGAAAGAGAAACATTAGAAGCTGGCACAATATTATGCAACATCACTGTTCTATTATCTACCTCAGAATGACACTGCCGTTCTAAGCCCTTCGATTAACATCTATATTAGTGAATTGTAAATGGTAAGTCATCCTATGACCTGAGGGTCTGTACTTGAGTACAAGTCGCAGAAGGGACACGGCGATTCAAAACCCAGTCTGGATTGTCAAATGTAGCAGGGAATTGTTGGACACCATAATGTGCTGGGGGAGGGGGAGTAAGGGGCTGTCCGCTTATGTGTGGAACATATTTGCCAACCTGAGTTCGGAATACTGGATCCCAACCGAGACCCTGCAGAATTAACGCCAATGTAAGCTCCTTGAGAAGCCGGGAAAAGGCAATTGGGGTGCCTGCGATACATAAGGAGTATTACTTATTACCCTTTCACCTTGATATTGATTACTAGGAATTTGATGCACCAAAGAGGAGGGTTCCTGTTGATAATATTGAATATAAGGATTAAATGGGGCTTAGACGTTGTGTTGTACAATAGAAGAACCCCTAGAATCCTGGGAGAAAAGGCAAGGGGATACTTCTGAAATTAAACCAATGTTCCTATATGCAAACCCCCTGCCTGAGTGACCAGCTGGGGCTGCCCTGGTCTGTTCTGTATGAAGCTGGTGCTGTGTAACATGATGGTAATATATGTTGGCTCCCGGTGGGTGCGGGGGGGTTAATCATACTACTACTTTGAAAATGGGTTGGCAGAAATGATGTATTATTGTCAATATTTAATTGTCTTCTACTTTGCATATTATCTTTTCTCATGTTGCCTCTTACATTACTTTGCAAGTTCCCCGTATGTCTTTAAAATAGACTGGGCGGTGAAATGCTTCTCCCTGCTGCTACACAACTGACCTGTGCATGTGCTGGCAGTGGGGGGTGGGGGGGTTAATTGAACATATACTCTTTGATCATTTCTATTTAATGTACTAAGATTATCTCCTGCAGCGCAGCTCAAGCTCTGTCTCAATCTTTGTGAGCTGCCTGCAAGAGGGTGCCATAACCACACCATCGTTGGTGTAGCGAGAAGGCAGTGCTTCATTACTATTGCCGTTGGTAACATGGTGTCCTCTGTCAGCTTGAGGAGATGAAAATCCCCTTACTGACTGGGATCGATGTCTCCTAGCTGTAGATGCAGCTCTGGAGCCAGACTGAATGACAGCCCGCTCTGGAGATTGCGATCTGCGCATGCACATGGTACCCGGTGATTCAGAGAGAACCGTTAAGCCGTGCAAGCACACCCGTCGCCTCCCCCTCCCACCCCTTAATCGGGAATATCCACTGAGGCAGAAGGGGATACATCAACTCGGCGAGTGGCATAACCAAATTATCAAGGGGGTCCAGATCCAAAATGTCTCTCAGAAATGGAGGAGACGCCATCTTGGAGCCTGAGCGGGCAGGAAGCCAACCATTTAGGTCTGGACATTTTTGGGGATATATGGGGGTAGTTTGCATCTCATTATGTCAGGGAAACAACTGTGTGTTAGGTGCTCATATGCTGCTCTGGCAGACTGATCAGATACGATTGTGCCAACATGTTTCGTAATAGTTAAACTTATTAAACAAAGTCAGGTATGTTACTATGAAGGGAATTTTGGAAGGATTTGTTAGTAGGAAACTAAACAACTTGGAGCACAGATGCATAAACCAGTTGCAGATAATGTAATTTTATAGCAGAGGACTGGCAGCTTTTGCCCTGCATTGCTTTAGAGATGACCCACTGTATGTAGAGTAATCACATTTAGGTTTTCCTAAATGTTACTACAACCAACTTCCAGTAGTTCTAAATCCTATATCCATACAGATTATTAGAACAACTTCTATCAAGTAGCAAGTATTGACCCTGATAGTGTTGGAGGTGGGTATTTGTAGGGATGTGCACCGGCGACTTTTGAGGTCTTGTGTTTTGGATCCGGATGTTCGCGATGTTTTGGGTACGGATTTGTTTCGCAAAACACCTGCAGAAAGGTTTTGGTTCAGATTTAAGGTTTTGGATTCGGATTTTTTTTGAAAAAAAAATAAAAAGTGTAAAAATCAAGTTTTTGGGCTTATTTTCACTCCTATGCTATTATTAACCTCAATAACATTCAATAACAATCATTTCCACTAATTTAAAGGCTATTCTGAACACCTAACACCTCACAATATTATTTTTTTTTTTAGTACAAAACGTTGCAACGAGGTATCTTTCTGGACTGCGTAGAGGAGTGTTCCCCACAATATAATTAAAAACCCATCAACTCGTCTGAATTACACCCAAAAATAGTATCTGGACTGCGTAGAGGACTGGCCACCACAATATAATATATAGAAAACCTTCAACAGGTCTGCATTACATCCAAAAATAGTATCTGGACTGCGTAGAGTAGTGGGCACTGGGCACCACAATAAAAAATATATAGAAAACCTTCAACAGGTCTGAATTACACTGCACATACGGCTGCTCCTCCATCCTCTCCATCATATACATGTTGGAGTTTCAGCGTATGAAAACCTCTTGTTTTTGATAATGTCAGTGCATTTTGAATATTTTTCAATTTGCCCCACAACACTGAATGTACTTTATCTATGATACGCATCTATCTTTCTTGACTGCATAGTGTGGTGGCCCCGGTACACAATTTGGTACCGAGGCCACAATATAATTAAAAAACCCTCCACTGGTCAGAATTCCACCAAAAAAGGGTATGGACTGCGTAGTGTGGTGTGCCCAGAACACAATTTTTTACAGCGCCAACAATATAATTAAAAAATTGGGCATCAACTGTCACCATTGTTTAATATCTGATACACCTAAATATGGACTGCACAGTGGAGTGGCCCCGGGAGTAAATTTGGTGCCGGGGCCACAATACCTCCTCCAACTTCCAAGTGTAGTGTTTATAAAGACAGACAGCGTCGAAGTGTTATTTGTTGACTTTCTTAACCCTAAAATTGTCCCTGTTGCAAATATTCGTGCAATGGAGAGTTACTTTTTCATTGAAAGACTCAAGCTTTCAAGTGTAGTGTTTATAAAATATAAACAACAATACAGTAGTTTTAGAGCACGTCAATACCTCTTGTTTTAAATTATGACAGGGCATTTTACTTTTGGTTTAATTTCTTGAATTTGTTTAAATTTGGTTTTACTTTTTGAACATGGCAAACGACTGTTGATTGGTCATATAATGCAAAAAAAAAAGTTCCACAATGGAATTGTCCTTGGGCCCTCCCACCCACCCTTATGTTGTTGAAATAGGACATGCACACTTTAACAAACCAATCATTTCAGCGACAGGGCCTACCAAACAAATTTGGCTAAAATGATTGGTTTGTTTGGGCCCCCACACCAAAAAAGCTATTCATCTCTCCCTGTACAGACTAAACAGGCTCTACTGAGGCAAGATGTCGTCCTCATCCTCAACCTCTGATTCCTCTCCCGCTACAGTGTGTACTTCCTCCTCATCACACATTATCAATTCGTCCCCGCTCGACTCTACAACCACAGGTCCCTCTGTACTATCTGGAGGGCAGTGCTGTACTTCATTGAGGAATTGATTATTCATTTTTATAAACATCATTTTTTCAACGTTATGAGGAAGCAACTTCCTTCGCCGCTCACTGACCAGGTTCCCCGCTGCACTAAAAACTCTTTCCGAGTACACACTGGAGGGGGGACAACTCAGGTAAAATAGAGCCAGTTTGTACAGGGGCTTCCAAACTGCCTTTTTTTCCTGCCAGTAACAATATGGACTGTCTGACATGTCTACTTGGATGGTGTCAGCAAAGTAATCCTCCACAATTTTTTCAATTGTGACAGCATCCAATGCAGCGAGAGTAGACATGTCTGCAATGGTTGGCAGGTCCTTCAGTCTGGACCAGATGTTATCAGCATCCCCGCCAGCGCCTCTTTTAGGAAAACTGAGCTTTTTCCTCGCAGCCATAGATGTGGAAGAAAATGAGGGTGGAGCTGTTGGCATGTCACGGTCCTCTGCAGAGGACAATCTCCTGACCAGCAGGTCTTTGCACCGCTGTAGACTTGTGTCCGCCGGAAACAGAGACACAACATACGCTTTAAACCGAGGATCGAGCACGGTGGCCAGAATGTATTCCTCTGACTTTAAAAGAGTGACCACCCTCGGATCCTGGCAAAGCGTACGAAGGGCTACATCCACAAGAGCTACATGCTTGGTGTAATCGCAATGGCTGTGTCGGAACTGACTTCTCGTGTGGCAAGTTCAAATGGCTGCAGAACCTTGCACAGCACGGAAATCAGTCTCCACTGCGCTTGACTCAGGCGCATCCCCACTCCTTTGCCTATGTCGTAGGTGGCTGTGTAGGCCTGAATGGCCTTTTGCTGCTCCTCCATCCTCTGCAGCATATAGAGGGTGGAGTTCCAGCGCGTCACAACCTCTTGTTTGAGGTGATGGCAGGGCAGGTTCATGCTTTTTTGATGTGCCTCTAGTCTGCGGTAGGCACTGGCTGAATGCCGAAAGTGTCCAGCAATTTTGTGCGCCACCGCAAGCATCTCCTGCACACCCCTGTCACTCTTGAGGTAATGCTGCACCACCAAATTAATGGTGTGGGCAAAACATGGGACGTGCTGGAAATTGCCCATATTTAATGCCCGCACAATGTTACTGGCATTGTCTGACACCACAAATCCCCATGAGAGTCTAAGTGGGGTAAGCCACTGGGAGATAATTTCCCTCAGTTTCTCTAAAATATTGTCAGCGTTGTGCCTCTTATTAAAGCCTGTAATACACAATGTTGCCTGCCTTTGCACGAGCAGCCATTTTGTAGATGCTGCTACTGATGCAACTGTTGCTGTTGCTGCGGAAGGGGATGCATCTACCCAATGGGCTGTCACAGTCATATAGTCCTTCGTTTGCCCAGAACCACTTGTCCACATGTCCGTGGTTAAGTGGACAGTGGGTACATCCGCATTTTTTAGAGCACTGAGGACACTTGATCGTACTTCTCTGTACATTTTTGGTATCGCCTGCCTAGTGAAGTGGAATCTCGACGGGATTTGGTACCGGGGACACAATACCTCCATCAACCCTCTAAATCCCACTCCACTGATGGCGGACACCGGGCGGACGTCTAACACCAATATTGCAGTTACAGCCGCAGTTATAAGCTTTGCAATAGGGTGACTACTATCGTATTTTGTGGTCATGGCAAACGACTGTTGGACGGTCAATTGTTTTGTGAAAGACTTAGCGGTCTTACGACTTCCCCTCTGGGAAGATGACCGACTAACAGCAGCAACAGCAGCAGTGGCAGTAGTAGGCGTACCGCTGCAGGATTACTCGGATGAATCCCGTATTGAGGAGGACTCAGTCTGGCTGCTGACTTGGGCTGCAGGACTGAATCTGATGGAGATCGTGGAGGAAGTTGACGAGGAGGGTATTGCTGGTGTTTATCCAACTGGACCACGGGATTTAGGTGTCCCTGTACCGATGAGGGTCCTAGCCCAGTTCCTGAACTAACCACTGAACTATGAAGGTTATTCAGGTGACGTATAAGGGAGGATGTTCCTAGGTGGGCAAGATCCTTACCCCTGCTTATTTGAGCTTTACATAAGCTACATATGGCCATACATTGGTTGTCTGGATTTGGATAAAAATAACTCCAGACCAAAGAGGTGCATTTTTTGGTCTTCTGACCAGGCATGACGATGGGCTTTTTCATCCCATGGACATCAGCTGTTTTCCCCCCTGGTGCCTCATTTACAATAACCACATCACCATCCTCATCATCAAGTTCCTCCACAGCGCCAGCTACATCATCAATAGGCTCCTCCCGAGCCACCTCTTCCCGTACATTGATGGGAAGGTCAGGTTTGACAACCACCAACACCCTTGGACTCGCCTTGGGGATTTGTGATAATTTCTCTTTAGAAGGCAGAGTTGTTTGCTGTTTTGTTGCTGACAGCATAACTCTCTTAAATTTTTTGTAGGGGGGGGGGAGGAGGAGGAGGGCTAAGATCCGTGGGTGAAGCTGAACCGCTAGTCATGAACACGGGCCAGGGCCTAAGCCGTTCCTTGCCACTCCGTGTCGTAAATGGCATATTGCCAACTTTACGTTTCTCCTCAGATGATTTTAAGTTTCTCTTTTTGCTATTTTTTGAGAACTTGGGCTTTTTGGATTTTACATGCCCTGTACTACGAGATTGAGCATCGGGCTTGGAAGACGACGTTGATGGCATTTCATCGTCTATGTCATGACTAGTGGCAGCAGCTTCAGCATTAGGAGGAAGTGGGTCTTGATCTTTCCCTACTTTATCCTCCAAATTTTTGGTCTCCATTATATGTAGAGATGGTCACTGACCCCCGTGTTTTGGTTTTGGATTCGGTTTTGGATCTGGATTACCGTCGTGTTTTGGTTTTGGTTTTGGTTTTGCAAAACTGCCATATCGTGTTTTGGTTTTGGTTTTGGTTTTGTTTGGTTTTGTTTTGCTATTTTTTTGGAAAATCCATGTTTTTGGGCCTAAATTAACCCAATTTAGTGCTCCAACTGTTTTAGAGACAAGTAATCTAATTGTTGAGGTAATAAATCATCCAAAAAAACAGTTTAATTCTTCGTTGGTAGGCCTATTCTACACACAAAACAGATTGTCTTCCTCTCCATCTATGCATATTGGCAATGCAGCCATCGTCTTTGAATGTATATTACACCCTACACTTATAGTTAAATATGTAAAGAAATGGAAAAAGCCAGTTTGGTTTCTGTCTCTCAAGGCCCCCCTCCACTTGTATAAAATACCAAAAAATTCAGCCATTATAGACTGTACAATATTAATTGACATGGAGAAAGCCAGTTTGGTTTCTGTTCTCTAGGCCCCCCTCCACTTGTATAAAATACTAAAAAATTCAGCCATTATAGACTGTACAATATTAATTGACATGGAGAAAGACAGTTTGGGGTCACTCTGTCTCTCTAGGCCCCCCTCCACTTGTATAAAATACAAAAAAATCCAGCCGTTATAGACTGTACAATATTAATTGACATGGAGAAAGCCAGTTTGGTTTCTGTCTCTCTAGGCCCCCCTCCACTTGTATAAAATACTAATAAATTCAGCCGTTATATACTGTACAATATAAATTGAAATGGACAAAGGCAGTTTGGTATCTGTCTGCATCAGATCCTCTCTCCACTAGGAGTAAAATAGAAAACTATTCAGCCGTTATATAATCTAGAATATAAATAGAAATTGAGAAAGGCAATTTGGTATCTGTCTGCATCATAATCATCAACATCATCATTAGCGCCCTCGTCGCCTACACAAATCTCCCCCTCATCCTCTTCTAATTCCAAAGTGGCATCCTCAATTTGGGTATCACCGGCTACACTCGGGCTATTAAGGCACACATCAGCAGAATGCTCACGATTAGACATCCCACTGTTGGATGGACTCTCCACAGGGATTGTTGTCATTTGTGAATCAGAGCAAATATTCTCCTGTAATGCCTCACTGTTATCTTGCAGCTCGGCTTTGACGCGTAACAGTAGTTGTGCACCAATTGTAGGCTGGGTAACTTTTTGGGATCTGCCACTAATAGCCAAAGGTGAAGGCCTCATTCTCTCTTTGCCACTGCGTGTGTAGAATGGCATGCTTGCAATTTTTTTTTTATCGTCACTTAACTTTTGCTCAGTTACACTTCTTTTTCGCTTCAATACAGTAAATTTTTTTTTGGTTTTTGTTTTTTGCACTAATTTGAAAACACTCTGTTGTTTGACATCGCCTTGGCCAGATGACGTACTGGGAACACTAACATCAGGACTGGTGACAGAACCTGGTTGCTCATTCAGATCATATGTGGACTGCTTTGAATCCATTCTGAGCGCAAACCACTGGGGAGTGCTAAAAATTATTTAGTAGATACTGCTGACAGATATGACTTTTGACAGCCAGAAATATTAATTCACAATTAGGGAGGACACCCCAAAAGCACTGAGGAGTGCTAAAAATTATTTAGTAGATACTGCTGACAGATATGACTTTTGACAGCCAGAAATATTAATGCACAATTAGGGAGGACACCCCAAAAACACTGAGGAGTGCTAAAAATTATTTAGTAGATACTGCTGACAGATATGACTTTTGACAGCCAGAAATATTAATGCACAATTAGGGAGGACACCCCAAAAACACTGAGGAGTGCTAAAAATTATTTAGTAGATACTGCTGACAGATATGACTTTTGACAGCCAGAAATATTAATGCACAATTAGGGAGGACACCCCAAAAACACTGAGGAGTGCTAAAAATTATTTAGTAGATACTGCTGACAGATATGACTTTTGACAGCCAGAAATATTAATGCACAATTAGGGAGGACACCCCAAAAACACTGAGGAGTGCTAAAAATTATTTAGTAGATACTGCTGACAAATATGACTTTTGACAGCCAGAAATATTAATGCACAATTAGGGAGGACACCCCAAAAACACTGAGGAGTGCTAAAAATTATTTAGTAGATACTGCTGACAGATATGACTTTTGACAGCCAGAAATATTAATGCACAATTAGGGAGGACACCCCAAAAACACTGAGGAGTGCTAAAAATTATTTAGTAGATACTGCTGACAGATATGACTTTTGACAGCCAGAAATATTAATGCACAATTAGGGAGGACACCCCAAAAACACTGAGGAGTGCTAAAAATTATTTAGTAGATACTGCTGACAGATATGACTTTTGACAGCCAGAAATATTAATGCACAATTAGGGAGGACACCCCAAAAACACTGAGGAGTGCTAAAAATTATTTAGTAGATACTGCTGACAGATATGACTTTTGACAGCCAGAAATATTAATGCACAATTAGGGAGGACACCCCAAAAACACTGAGGAGTGCTAAAAATTATTTAGTAGATACTGCTGACAGATATGACTTTTGACAGGCAGAAATATTAATGCACAATTATGGGGGACACCCCAAAAGCGCTGGGGAGTGCCAAATATGAAGAAAAAATAATAAACCTCTATCCTCCTCTCTGCACTAGCGATTTTGGTTAGAGCAATTGCAAGAACAATATTGTATTCTCTGTCCCTGCTCTAATTAGCCTATGACTACACCCTGCTCTCTCCCTCTGTCAAATGGCGATGGTTTGCTGTGGAGGCGTGTATTTATAAAGTTGAAGTATCGCGAGAACCGAGTCCCGAGATCCGACAACGTCACAATGACGTTCGGCCTCGATTTGGATTCGGAATGGGCGGGAGAGTACCGAGCTGCTCAGCTCGGTACTCGGATACCCAAAGTTCGGGTGGGTTCGGTTCTCGGAGAACCGGACCCGCCCATCTCTAATTATATGTAGCACAAGATACTGCAGAATGTGTGAACTTGGTAATATTGCAGTACCACTGGACTTTTACTGCTGAATGTGTGAACTTGGTAATATTGCAGTACCAATGGGCTTATACTGCAGGATTGGTTGTGCAAATTTTGTTGTAATTAAAAAAAAATTAAATTAATTTTTTGTATTTTTTTAAAATAACTTTTTTTAATTTTTTTAAACACTTGGGAATATTGGGGAAATAACTATGCCCTTAGAAGCACAGAGCACAGGACACAGCACCACTGGACTGAACAGGACACAGCACAGGATCCAGCAGCACTACTGAACTTAGCAGGACAGAGCACAGGACACAGCACCACTGGACTGATACTGCAGAATGTGTGAACTTTGTAATATTGCAGTACCACTGGACTTTTACTGCTGAATGTGTGAACTTGGTAATATTGCAGTACCAATGGGCTTATACTGCAGGATTGGTTGTGCAAATTTTGTTGTAATTGAAAAAAATTTAAATTAGTTTTTTGTATTTTTTAAAATAACTTTTTTTAATTTTTTTAAACACTTGGGAATATTGGGGAAATAACTATGCCCTTAGAAGCACAGAGCACAGGACACAGCACCACTGGACTGAACAGGACACAGCACAGGACCCAGCAGCACCACTGACCTCAGAATGACAGAGCATAGGACACAGCACCACTGGACTGAGCACAGCACAGCACAGCACAGAACTGAACAGCACGAGATATAGCAGGACAGAGGACCACCTAACACACCCTCCCTCTACCCTGATCAATGCCCGAGTGAAGATGGCGGCGACTAGCGGGGAATTTATAAGATCCGAGTATCGCGAGATCCGACAACGGGATTATGAGTCAGAGCCTCAGTTTCAGATTTGAATTTGGTGCCAATACCCGGACCTGTCTCTGATCCGACTCGGATCGGCAACGTTCGGGTGGGCTCGGATTTCAGAAATCCGAGTGCGCTCATCTCTAGGTATTTGTTCTCTTTTTTTCTGAATTAAATGGTGTGGAGAGGTTCAAATGGTGGTCAATGGGGGTACAGCCTCAAAATAGTCAGTCCAGGTTCTCATAAAGCTATTGGCAATATTATATAGTGCACCCGTAATCTGTTCCATACAGTAGGTTGACCAGATGCTATTGATAGTGGAGACAAGAGAGTTAGGATCTATTGATTTCCAGTTTGAAGCAATTTGGCACTTTGCTGTGTTTAGGATATGTCGTATAAATTTCTGGATGTGATGTGGAGAATGTGGGATTGGGATGGGCAGCAGGGAGTAAAGAGTCAGGGATCTGAATATTAGTTATGGAATAAATGAGATCATGAATCCTTTTCCAGAATTCTCATGCACATCAGTTAGTCAGTTAAACACACGTCAGTCAGTCAGTTACATAAACATCAGTCAGTCTCACGCACATCAGTCAGTCAGTCTCACACACGTCAGTCAGTCAGTTACACACGTCAGTCAGTCAGATACACACACATCACTGAGTTACACACACATCAGTCAGTCAGTTACACACGTCAGTCATTCAGACGCACGTCGGTCAGTCAGTTACATACACATCAGTCAGTCAGTCTCACGCACGTCATTCAGTCAGTTACACACGTCAGTCAGTCAGTTACACACACATCAGTCAGTCAGTTCCAAAAATCAGTCAGTGTCGCTCACAGGACTGTGAGTGCCATTTCTCCTGTGTTCAGGAACCGTGGTCGTCCGCCATCCTGAGGGTCTGCGCATGTGCAGCCCTTATGAAACCTTCAGTTCCTGTTGCTTTTAATTGATTGGATGATCAGGCAACCCTCCCTATTTAAACCACCTTTGATCATTACCTGGTTGCCTGATCTTGGAGTCTCATTCCCCATGAGCCTCTGAAGGTGTTCCTGTGTTTCCTCGTGTATTCAGCTCCAGCTGATTCCTGTCTACTATGATTGTGGTTTCCAGACCACTTCAACTCTCCGGTGTTCATCGTGTCTGCACTCAGCTGATTCCTATCTGCTATTGCTGCCGGATTCCAGTCCGCCTCAACTCTCCTGTGTTCAGCGTGTCTGCTCTCCACTGCCTCCGTTACTACTGCCGGTTTCCAGACCGTCTCAACTCTCCTGTGTTCATCGTGTCAGCTCTCCACTGATTCCTTCGCTACTACTGCCGGATTCCAGACCGCCTCTACTCTCCTGTGTTCAGTGTGCCTTCCCTCCGCTGCTACTGCCAGATTCCAGACCGTCTCTACTCTCCTGTGTTCAGCGTGCCTTCCCCCCGCTGCCTCCGCTACTTCTGCCGCATACCAGACAGCCTCAACTCTCCCGTGTTCATCATGTTTCCAGTTTTACTTACTACTGCTTCCTGAGTATTGCTCCGTTGATCACCGGTTACCTTCCGTGCGCTGCACCAACCTGATTACCGCTTCCATCCTCCAGGGGTCTCTCCTCCTGCCGGCGTTCAGCCGTTCAGGTATCCCTGCACGTCTCCTTGACAGCCTGCTCTCCTGAACCGCGGTATGCATACTTTCCATTGACTTTGCTATTGTATTGCATATCCGTCTGGACTGTGTTGTGTTCATCTCCGGAGTCTTCTATCTACTGAAGCTATTGTTACTATTGACTTTGTTTCCTATTACCTGGATCGCTATAGTGACTTTGTATACTTCAAGCAGCGCTTGTCAGTTATTATTGTATTGTGGATATCATTGTGGGATCAAGTTCCGTGTGCCCCGTGTATCCTCTGCATTCCATTCATCTCCTCGTGCCCCTCCTCACATATATATAGCAGTGGTACAACTTGCTGAACGCAGACCACTGACTCCTGTTTCCCATTGGCACCAGTTTCAAGTATCCTCTCACATAAGCAGTGGTACAACTTGCTGTACGCAGACCACTGACTTCCCCGTTACCTAATTGCACCTGGAATCCATTCCTTCACTATAGACAGTGGTACAACTTGCTATACGCAGACCACTGACTTTCACTACCTCCTCTCTACTCCTGGACATTCCTCCTCACTATAGCAGTGGTACAACTTGCTGTACGCAGACCACTGACTCTCCTCACGTTTCCTTGTCCATCTGGTTCCTCGTGTTCATACCTCTAGTCATTACCAGCTGCTGCTAGTCATAGACTTTCCTTGAGCATTCTCTCACCATCTGCTGATTCTCCTGTTCCGTTGTCACCCTGCTACCAGAGGACCATAGTACCAGCTATATTACTCTGGTAAGAACATCATCTGGTGATATCCTGGGCAAAGACTCCTAGTGCCCGTGACAGTCAGTCAATCTTACACACATCAGTAAGTCAGTTGAATACACATCAGTTAGTCAATTACACACGTCAGTCAGTCAGTCAGTCTGTTAGATACACATTGCTGTCCTTCTTCTCTCCCCCTTGTACCTCTGCACTCTTCGCTCACTAATTTGCTAGTTCATCCTCTTCCCTTCTAACCTTCCTCTCTCTACTGCCTTAGTCTTTCACCATATTTCCTTGCTCCCATCCAATACCCATTTTCATTCCCTGCCCTCATATCCGTCCCAGATCCAGCTCACCCCCACGCAACAGCAACCTCGCCAATGTCATCCATATCTTTTTTACTTCCAAAATTGAGGCTATTAGATACAAAATCTCCTCCTTCCATCACTCTTTTGCCACCTCTACCACTCCATCCTCCTCTCCCTCCAGCCCCACTACGGGTAATGAAGTCCATTCTCTTAAATTATCCTGTCCACTCTCAACCTGCCTCCTGGATCCCATGCCCTCTCACCACTTTCGCTCCCTCTTCTCCATTGCCTTGCTCACCTTTTCAATCTGTGTCTCTCTACTGGAATCTTCCCCTTGTACTTTAAACATGCTCTTGTTTCACCCATTCTTAAAAAACCCAATCTTGACCCCAACTCACTCTCTAACTACAACTCCAACTCTCTGCTTCCTTGTGCCTCTAAAATACTTGAGCAGCTTGTCTGCAGCCATCTCAGCAGCTACCTCTCTGACAACTCACTCCTTGATCTTCTCCAATGTGGTTTTCGCCTCCACAACTCCACAGAAACTGCCTTGACTAAAGTCGCCAATTATCTTCTCCAGCTAAATCCAGGGGCCATTTCTCCCTCTTTTTCCTCTCTCTGTAGGCTTTCACACCATGGATCTCCCTCTCCCACTCTACACCCTTCACACCATTGGCTTTTCTGACGAAGTCCATTCATGGTTCACCTCCTACCTCGCCAACCGCTCCTTCTCTGTTTCTATCTCTGGTTCCTCCTCCTCCCATCCATCCTTCCCGTAGGAGTCCCATAGGGTTCTGTCCTCGACCCTCTACTTTTTTCTCTGTACACCTCCTCACTGGGTGAACTCATCAGTTCTTTCAGCCTCCAGTAGCACCTCTCTGCAGATGACACTTAACTCTACCTCTTATCTCCTGATTTCTCCCATTCCCTCCTCTCTCTGGTGTCCAGTTGCATCTCCGCCATCTCCTCCTGGATAGCCTTACACTTTCTCAAACTTAACATGGCCAAAACTGAACTTAATTTCTTCCCTACATCAAGAGTCTCCTTCCCTCCCGACCTCTCTATCACTGTTGACAACACCACTATCTCCTCTATTCCCCAACTCCGTTACCTGGGTGTAATTCTTGACTCCTCCAACTCCTTCACTCCTCACATTCAATCTCTTGCCCAATGCTGTAGCTTCTAGCTCTGCAACATTGCCCGTATCAGACCCTTCATCTCCTAGGATGCCATCGAAACTCTTATCCAGTCACTGATCATTTTTTCATCTCAACTACAGTAACCTTCTCCTTACTGATTTCCCCCGTTCCCATCTTGCTCCTCTTTGATCTACACTTTTTGCTGCAGCTAGACTTATCTTCCTCTCTTGCTGCTCCACATCTGCCTGGCTTCTCTGCCAAACCTTACTCTGGTTCCCCTTCCCCTACAGAACATCTTAAAACTTCTCACCCTCATGTACAAGGCCCTGTCCAAATCCACTGCTCCCTACATCTCCATATATACTCCCTCCCACTCGCTCGGGTCAGCAAATGAACAATGAACGTCGCTTTTCCTCCCCTCTGGTAACCACATCTCACTCCTTTATCCAAGATTTCTCATGTACTGCCTCCCAACACTGGAATCATCTCCTTCATTCTATCAGACTATCCCCTAGCCTTTATAGCTTCAAATGGTCATTGAAAACCCACCTGTTTAGAAAAGCCTACCAGTCCTCCACTTAACCATTTCATTATGTAATATACCTCACCCTCTTTCATCCTCCATTTCTCCCACTCTTGCATTTTGCCCTCAAATCCCCATATATTGCACCCCAGTAAATGTGTTCATAGTTCTGGTGTTATTTGTTTATAGTATTAACTGTAATACCATATACTGTCTTGATTTACCTCTCTATAAATAAAGGTTATTAATAATAATAATAATAATAATAATAATAATAATAACAATAATAGCAAATAGTTTACATTAATTTTCTTTAACTCTCACTGATTTTAAGCTTATAGCTCTAATCTTAGAGCATTCTTAAGGTCCAGCATGTGTCCCTGAGTCACTCTCACTGGACAGCTCATGCATGTCTTTTTGTTGTTGCTTGTGTCTTAGAATTTTTTAATAAACTGTTGAGATAAAACCTTTGGAACAAGGATTGTAGCGACAGAATAATTCTAATGGTAATCATATTTCAGAACGATCTGGTTTTCACAATGCTTGATAGAAGTGTTTGACTTGCAAATATTAAAAGGAAAATTGGGAACGTACTTCTGACAGTTCAGGGAAATATCGCAGAAGGGCTAAATGCAGTGGAAGCATTATGTTATTGTCACATGCAGTGTTCCCTCTAAGCTGAGCAATCTGGAAATGATAGAGTTAAACCTGTATCTTACTAGGAAACATCCTGCAGATTGTGAATGCAAACCTTTCGGGTGGAGCCCTCATTAGAGTGACCTTTTAACTCTTTCCTTTCCAGATTGCTCAGCTTAGAGGGAACACTGGTCACACGTCGCTCGCCCGCGGCTGCCATCCGGTAACCTGAGCATCTATTCATTCATCATTCCCCGCTTTTCTCCCCGGCTATCAGGCCGGCAAATGGCTGTGCGCATGCGCGGGTGATCATCTCACCTGTGCTCACCTGCTCTGCTCATCCATTGGTTGCGTCTCATTTATAAGGCTCCTCCAAGCACCTCTTAGTGCTGGTTCTTCTCGTCAGACTCCTGGCCTGGAAGCAGCTCATGCCCTCTGCTGCAAATCACCTATTACCTGCTCCACTCGTTGGTGGTAACTGCTGCAGATCATCACTACCATCTCTCCAAGTGTGCTTCTGAAAATCACCTATTACCTGTTCCACTCGTTAGTGGTAATTACCGCAGATCATTGCTACCATCTCTCCAAGTGTGCTGCTGCAAAACACCTATAACCTGCTCCACTCGTTAGTGGTAACTATTGCAGATCTCCGCTGTCTTCTCTTTAAGTGTGCTACCGCAGACTATCGCTTATTGGCTCCACTTACTTAGTGGTAACTCCTGCGGATCGCCTCTCCTGTCTCTCTATGGACTATCTCTAAGCATTGCTCAGCACTCCTATTCATTAGTGGCTAACTGTGCCTACCTTCTTCTCTGTACCCGGTTCTCTATCACTGCTCATTGGGAACTCCCCTAGAGGGCCGCGACCTGCAGGGTGGAAGCTACAAAGCCCAAATTCCCTTGCAGGAACCTCTGGTGAAAACCTTCCGCCTTGCTAGATTCCGCACCTCTGGGGGAAGTACCACCAATCTCAGTAGAACAGAAGGATCCCACTCATCCTAGTGAACCCTGACAGTTAAGACTAGTCCATCTATAAAATTCCCTGTGGTTCAATCCTGGGGTGAAAGTGGTGTTATTCCATTCTATTAAAGGCTGATCAGATCTCATTATGTACAAATGGGTGCAGTGGTTACAGATTGATAGTGAGAACATTACAGTAGGGATTAATTTAGATACTGTGGTTCAAGCTCAGAGGTTTACTCCATAACAGAGAGCATGGGAAGAATACGTTTAGCCGGTCTGCCTCTATTTTTGTCCATACCCTAAGCTGAGGGGGTGAGTGTCAATCAATACATTGGGCTATATATGTTGCTTGATGATATTTCAGCAGGTTGGGGACTCTCAAGGCCCTATCTTTTGGCTTTTGTAAATAAATCACAGATAAATCACTAGATTTTCTACCTGCCCACATGAATTTTGAAAGAGATTGTTGGATATGTTTAAGAGTTTTGAGCAAGATATGTTTTGGAAGGGTCTGCCACAGTTATAAGAGTTTAGGGAGGCTGTTCATTTTAATGGCCAAACTAAGATATAATGAGTTTGTTCCATTTCAGCAGATCTGTTTTTATTGAATCTATTAGTCTAGGGAAATTAGCAGAGTACAATTATTTGATGTATGATTTGGTTATATATACTCCCAGGTATTTTATTTTGTGAAACTGCCAGTGAAAGTTGTAGTTAAGCTTTAAAGACTGTAAAACATCAGGGGCTGCATTCAAATCAAGAATCTCTGATTTGTCTGCATTCATTTTGTGATAGGATAGTTTGTTATGTTTCAATTTTATTAAACAAGTTGAGGAGGGTGATGTGTGGCTTGGTAATGGTTAAGAGCATGTCCTTAGCATATTGTGGAAGTCAAATAATTGAATGAAGTAAACTAAATTGATTAATATTGTTTTACCGTGCGATTGCGATTAGTACGCCACTTGTAATGACGCAATTGCACGGATTAATAACGCACACATTTACACTTACACTTGTAAATAGTACACATTTGTTATGGTTCCAATCCACATTTATTTATTAGTAAAATGTATTAGAGATTATTTATACATAGATAAAACTATAGTAAAGATATTTATGGTTCAGGTCCTTTAAAGGGTAAAGAGTCTGGTCTCATATTAAAGCTTATTTCACTAGCATTAACCCGGTTTTGACAGAGTAGCGATCACATCTAGCGGTCGCAAGTTATGAATAATATAACATTAATACTCAAAAGTATTTTGTTTATGAGTCATTTTCAACTTGTTGTTTGGCAGGAAGACACGTAGGCAACAGTTGGAGTAAGTTGCCCCGCCCTCCCTAGGAAAAAATCAAATGAACTGACCCATGACAAGCAGACAACTGGAACATCGTTAACCCTGGACCATTGAAGACCTCTCTTGGTATTTATTATCTGTGTGTATTCGTGACATCAACACTGTTTTTGTTAACTGAAACTGCATATAAGCTCCCTGGGCCAGTGTCTTTTTTCTCTCTTCCTGACAACAGACAACATGACTGTATCTGAACCTGGGCCCAGGAAGCGCTTTGCGAAAATGTAATGTATTTGGGTTTATACTTTCCTGTTTATTGTTATATCTTTTATTCTTCAGCATGAATTACTGTAAATCCTGCTATCTTTTGCTATTAAATCTCTTTGTGCGTTGGAACCACAATAGCCGTATTGGTGGTTCCGTATTGGTAGCGATAAAACGAACATTACAGTTTGGGTGCTCGAAAAGGTACTAAACTGCTCAAGGATTCACAAAACCTACGGATTTCGGTTTACCAGAAAAGGGTGGGAGACGCGTCTTATACAGGTAGGAACGCAAATAGCTCTATGCCTTTATATCATCCAGTGTTACCAAACCAAATATTCGCTTTGTATAATCTATGAGGTGCTGGTGAGGACTTAGGGACAAGAAAGAAAAATTGTTTCTTTTTCATGTCATTTTGCGATTTAAATGTGATTTGTTTCCTTAGTGTACGCATATGTGTCCCATGTGTTGACACATGTTTGAACTGTTGTATTGATAGATAGTCCTGTTGTATTTTATAGTGAAATTAATTGTCAAAACCTCTGAAAAGTTATTACCATTTCGGATTTTTCTGTACAGAAAACAAAGCTGTATGTGTATGTGAGTTGTGTGACTGTGAAAGTACTGGATAAGGACAGAGGTTCTGTTGAGAAATCAGGGTATAAAAATTGACGTTGTAGTATATGTGGTATACAGTGATACAAAAACAGGGTTTTCATCATAAACCCAATTGTAATTGCATAAATTTGCAGATAATTAGTACCTGCAGGCTGTGCGATCGGACCGCATGTGTAGCATATGCACTTGATTGTGAAATTGTGGATGGTGGAGAGAAAATTTGCTGGAAAGGCTGGATGTTCTTCAATGTTCAGTGCTCCCAGTTCTACAGTACTCTGTAGGTGTGCTGGAAAGGTAGGATATTGTAAAGTTGATATTTTCTTTCTCCCAGTTTCTGTGTTAGAGACCTCGCTGTGTACACTTACACACCGTTAAGTGCTGGACGTGGCGAGTTGGAGAATACTTCCACCGCTGATTAATCTTTAGCATGAGTTTGGGTGCTGCGTTGAGGAGTCTGCTTCCAAATGAGCGCCAAAACAAACGCACAAGATGGCTTACCTGATCGAGACTCAGGTCAAAGGTGCCCCGGCAGGGTCATTTAAATTGTAACGTGAAATACGGTGAGAGATAACTGAGGTACCAGTTGCGCTAGGACCTTTCAGGTTCGAGAAGAGTAAGAAGAGTAAGGTAAGTATGCAATGGCATACTGTGATCAATGGGTCAAGATGACCGATAAATGTGTGAAACCCTTTCCCAAGGTTGGCAGTTTTGATTCAGAGGTATTGAGTACAGTTAGAGATTAAAATGTTTGTGAAAACTGAGAATTAAACTGAATGTTTAAAACCGTGGTAACAGTAAGGGAGCATGTGGCAAGATAGCACGTGCGCTGAGAAAAGTTGTGTTGTGACGCAAAGAAAAGCGAGCGCAAAGCGTACCCCTGTCACCATGCGGGCAGGAGAGGAAAAGTATAAACCGAATAGAAAAAACTTATAAACTTTTTATAAACTTATAAAAATAACAAATGTAACTGATATTCTGTATTAAGTGTATAACTGTTCAGAGGGAGATGAATAACTTATATGTATTTTTTTTTGTGTTTGTGTCAAAGTCCTGCAAAAGAAGGGGCAGTGATTGAATCTAGAAAAAAAAAAACCTGCTATAGAAGTACAGTAAGTGCCACATAGGCAAGACAAAAGGGCAGTAATTGAATCTAGTAAGACCAGGTTTTCAAACAGTCTGGAGAGAGGTTTCTATTCCATTCATTGGCAAGCTCAATATGTAAAGTGACATTCCCTTAGGTGGACAATAGCTAAAGTGCAGCCAGGGAAAAGAAGTGTGCCATGTATTAATATTAGTAAAAGAAATTTGTTGTGTCCCTGTAATGGCTTAGTTTCAGAAATCCTAAAAGGAAAAATAAGGTTTCACATGTATGTGCAATTAGTAGGTGAGAGGTATCCTTTGTGTAGAGACAATGGTTTTAGCTAATACACCATGGCTGCAATCAGGCTATAGAGTTAAAACAATACAAATGACTAGAGATAACAGTTGCTAGGGAATTATTTACATAGGAACCAGTTGCTGCTAATGAATGGATACAGTCTGAGTTTTTTGTTTCCTGTTGTTGTTTTTTTGTTTCTTGTTGTTGGTTGATGATAAGGATTGAAAGTAAAGAATTGAAAATGTTTTGTTTGTTTTCTGATACTAATTAAACTTTGTTTTTTTTTCTCAATATCAGGACACAAGCCTAGCATGACTGTTTTTAATCTTTTCAACTAAATATGAGCAATATGAGATTAATACTCAAAAGTAATTTGTTCATGGGTCAGTTTAAACTGGCTATTCGGCAGGAAGACACATAGGCAACAGTTGGAGTAAGTTGCCCCCACCCTGGGAAAAGATCAAATGAACTGACCTATAACCAGCAGACAATTGGAACATCGATAACCCTGGACCAATGAAGACCTCTTTAGGTGTTATCTGTGTGTATTCGTGACATCATCAGTGTTTTTGTTAACTGAAACTGCATATAAGCTCCCTGGGCCAGTGTCTTCTTTCTCTCTTCCTGACAACAGACAGCATGACTGTATCTGAACCTGGGTCCAGGATGCGCTTTGCGAAAATGTAAAGTATTCGAGTTTATACTTTCCTGTTTATTGTTATATTTTTAATGCTTCAGCATAACATACTGTAAATCCTGCTATCTTTTGCTACTAAATCTCTGTGCTTTGGAACCACAATTATCGCATTGGACAGTGTTTATTGGTAGCAATAAAATGAACATTACAATATAAACCTATTTTGTATTCTCTGGGACTAACTTATGCCTGAAATATCAGGAGTAGTACTGATATGAGATGCAGGTGGTTCCATATACAGCACAAATATTAAAGAACAATCCTGTCTCATACCATTTGAAAGGGGGTAGAGGAAAAACCGTTGCTGAAAACAGATGCTGGCGGGTTATAGTATAGTGCTGCAATACCTCTACAGTAAGCTCCTCTGATCCCCATGCTCGCCAAGGTTTGCTGCATAAAGTGCCAAGCCACTCTCTCACAGGCTTCTTCTGTATCGAGAGCCTCCACAAGTGCCAGAAGGGCTTTGCAGTAGGCCACATGGATTAAGTTGATAATTCTCTGTGTATTATCTAAAGCTTGCCGGTTAGGTATAAAACCTACTTGGTCGGCTGGATTAATGAAGCTACAACCAGGCTAAGATTTTAGCTAAAAGTTTTATGTTTACATTAAGAAGAACCCATGTGAAAGTATCCTGCACTCTGATTAGTGTGCTATCAGCTGTCTACTGGGTATGACAGAACCCTGTCATAACCAATCACTGTTTTATCCTAGACCTAGTACTCTCATCTTATGTAGCAGATTGTCAAGGGAGGGCTGGGCTGGGGTCAGGTAAGTATCTAATACACAGGTCGCTACAATTATAAAAATGTGGGGCCATCTGCTCCGATTGTGTTTTGCGTACATATTTGTCACTGTATTTAAGTACATATGTTCAATCATGTGTCCAGCAGGAAAACTATAAGCAAAGGCAAGTTTTTTTACCTTGAGAATGCACTCCACTGCAAGACGCATGTTGGTGTACACTAAAGTATGTCTCTTTGTCCTACAATTTATATTAAGAGGTGTTCTTTCCATGTTTTACAAAACAGATAGTGCAGGCTTAGAATGCAGCATTGTGACTGTGAGGATTATTAGTGTTAGCAATTTAATAGATGCATTTTGGATCCTACAATCGTACTATGTCTGAATGAGACATCCAAACAATAGGATCTTCTAATCCCAATACTAATATTACCCAGTTTGCAAGAATTGTAGCTAGGACAGAGAGTGAACACTGATTTTGTTGGATAGAATGTAGCAGTGCTAATATATTTCTTATACAGTAACCTTTTAGTAAGCTTATTGCAATTTATCCATTTGCTGTTTATAAGTAAATGCTAGGGCTTGTATCGAATAACAGTACTGGAAACCATTAATAGATATGAATGTCTATCAGATTGCACAGTTACCTTAAATATAAGAGATGTGCATGTCATAATAGGATTGGAATACCACCTTAACCAATAATATATATAATTAAAGGACAATTTTTTTAAGTATTATATAAATATAAGGAGTTCATTATCACACTCAGCGTACAGTTCCTTTAAAGTACACTTGCAGATTTTAAACAATTTGCTGTTTTTTTTTAATATTTTGCAAACTCTATAAACTTTTTAATGGATTATCAATAAAGGTTAATTTTTACTACAAAATAATAATGGATCATGATCTGATATAATATAATTACCAAATCACATGATATTTATTGTCTGCTAAGTGCATTACATATTCTATGGGGCAGATTCAATTCCCTGCGTTGTTCTTTAGAAGACAGGTAATGTAACAAGCTTAGTTCTGCAAGGTTCTATATTAGACTGTGGAAGCTGCCACTTATTGTCACATAGTTTAAAATAATGACAATCATTGTATTATAATAGAGACAAAATGATGTCTATCATCATCATCATCATCTATTTATATAGTGCCGGCAAATGCAGTAGCGCTTTACAATTGGGAACAAACACAGTAATATAACAATACTGAGTAATACAGACATAGAGGCCCTGCTTACCAGCTTACAATCTATGGAACAATGGGAGTTTGATGCATGAGGGCAAGTGCTACATATTGCTTATTGGTCCAGTTAAAATGCAAAGGAAAAAAGTGCTTAGTGGGCTATATGATTCAGTCACACAGCAATGTTGGTCACAGGGTTGTTGTCTTGTGTTAGCTGTGTAGAGGGTGGTAATAGGGTAACCTAGAGAGATTAAGAGGGTGGTTCAGGAATATTATAAGCTTGCCCGAAGAGTTGGGTTTTCAGAGAACGTTTGAATACTAGAGGACAGTCTTATTGTGTGTGGAAGGGAATGCCACAAAGTGGATGCAACCTGAAAAAAGTCCTTTAACCGGGAATGGGATCATGTGATGAAAGTAGAAGAGAGACGTAGATCTTCTGCAGAATGGAGGTGTACAGTTAGGAGATATTTTGAGACAAGTGACAAGGTGTATGTTGGTGCAATTTTGTAGATGTCTTTGTATGTTAGTAGAAGAATTTTATATTAGATTCTTTGAAAAACAGGCAACCAATGTAGAGAGTGACAGAGTCAGAGAAAAAACGATTTTCAAGAAAAATCAATCTAGTCACTTCGTACAACATAGATCGGAAGGATAAGATTCTGATTTGGGGAAGACCAGTGAGGAGGGAATTGTAATAGTCAATGTTGGACATGATGAGTGCATGAATTAAAGTTTTTGCAGTGTCTTGTGTGAGATATGTACGAAGTCTGAAAATGTTTTTTAGATGTATTGAACATGATATAAATATATACCGTATTTCCCCATGTATAAGACGCACCTTTTTCCCAAAATTTTGGGTCTAAAACCTGGGTGCGTCTTATACAGGGGTAGCAGGGATGCAGGGGGGACAGCGTTACAGTGGCAGCAGGGGGGATCGAAGGGGAGCGTGGCAGCATTACAGTGACAGCGGGGTGGGATTGAGGGGGAGCGGGGCAGCATTACAGTGACAGCGAGGGGGGGTCGAGGGGGAGCAGGGCAGCATTACAGTGACAGCGGGGGGAATCGAGGGGGAGCAGGGCAGCATTACAGTGACAGCAGGGGGATCAAGGGGGAGCAGGGCAGCATTACAGTGACAGCGGGGGGGGGTTGAGGGGGAGCGGGGCAGCGTTACAGTGGCAGCTGGGTGATCCAGGAGGAGGCGGACAGAGGCACAGTGACACTCTCCCTGCCTTTTTTGACAGCTACAGTAATATTTTTTTTTTTTCACATTTTGGGGCCAAAATTAAGGTGCGTCTTATACATGGGAGCGCCTTATACATGGGGAAATACAGTAATTGATGTGGGAACAAAGGAAAGTGAGTCTAGGATTACAACTAGGCAGCGAGTTTGCAGGGTGCGATTATGGTCATGTTGTCAATAGAAATAGAAATGTCAGGCAGAAAACTTCTGTTGGTGGGTGCGAATATTATCAACTCTGTTTTTGTAAGATTTCATTTGAGTTGGCGAGTGGACATCCAAAATGAAATGGCAGAAAGACAGTCAGTAATGTGGAACAACACAGATGGTGAGAGATCAGGAAAGGATACATTTATGTATAATCCGCATAGATCTAATACTGAAATTCAAAGGAGCTTATTACTTTTACAAGAGAAGTTGGGTAGATAGAGAATAGCAGAAGACCTATGACTGAGCCTTGTGGTACTCCAACTGATAGAAGAAGCAGAGGAGGTAAATCCAGATAAATTCACACTGAAAGAGTGATAAGATAGATTGGATGAGAACCAGGATATGGCAGTGTCTTGAAAGCCAAGGGTTTGAAGGGTTTGTATGAGAAGAAAGTGGTCAACAGTGTCAAATGCAGCAGAGAGATCCAGGAGAATTAGAAGAGAGTGGTGGCCTTTAGTTTTAGCTGTGAACAAATCATTGACAAACCTGGTCAATGCAGTCTCTGTGGAGTGTTTAGCGCAAAAGCCTGACTGAAGAGAATCCAATAGGTGGTTTGCGGTAAGAAAGTGTGTGAGGTGAGTGTAGGCAATTCTCTCGAGAAGCTTGGAGGGGCATGGGAACTGAGAGATGGGGCGGCAATTTGAGAGAGCATTTTGGTCAGAATTTTGGTTTTCAGAATAGGAGTAATCACTGTGTGCTTGAATAGTGATGGAAAGATACAAGTAGAGAGAGAAATAGACTACAGATTTTAGTTAGAGGTGGAATGAGCACAGAAGACAGGGATCTACAAATTTGTGATGGTATAGGATCAAGAGGACAGGAGGTAGAGTAGGAAGATAAAAGGAGAGTAGATACTTCATCTTCATTTGTGGAATCAAATAAAGAATGTGTGTCAGGGGGTGCTGCGAAGGAATTGAGCCAAATGCTTATCGAGGGAGTGGATACCATTTCAAGTTGGATCTTATCAAGCTTTTCCTTAAAGTAGGAAGCAAGATCTTGGGCGCTGATGGTAGTCGTGGAGGTTGGGTTCAGGGCAGGAAGGTTTAGAAGAGATTTAATTATGTTAAAAAGGCTTTTGGGCTTAGAAGCCTGAGCATAGATGAGAGATTGGAAGTATATTTGTTTAGCAGTGTCCAGAACATTTCAATAGGAGTGGTAGAAAGCAGTATATGTGAGGAAATCATTAGAGGTAAAAGATTTACGCCAGTGACGTTCTACTTTACGAGAAAAAAAATTAAGATTTCGTGTTACTTTAGTGTGTCACGGTTGACAACTGTCACAAAAAAGGTAGTTGGAAGGCCTTACTTGCTGGTATCTGCGCTGCTACGCAAGGAGGCGTGGAGTCTAACCACGCCCCAGGTCTTCACCAGGGAACCCCGCAAGGAGTTTTGGACTTAGCCGCTGAGACGTGTTGGTCCTCCTAGGTATCTACAAGCGAGGCTTGATGAACAATCGTAGTCGACAATCTGGGGTAAAAACCGTGCAGGCAACAAGGTACAGAGGAGTCAGGCAGGAGAGTAGTCAGGGAGCCAGTGGTCAGAGCCAGGAGATCAAACAGGAACCAGGGAGAATCCGAGAGAGTGGTCAGGCAGGCAGGGGTCAGAATCCGGAGAAGCAGGCTGGATAAATATACACTATGTGTATCACAGGGGAGCCAAGAGACAGGCTAGTAGACTAGATACTCTGGCACCCTAGTGGTGCCAGATTCTGCCTTAAATAATGGCTTGCTGCCAATCATTGGTGGGAGTGGAGGTCGGCGGTCAGCATGCGCCCGAACATCCGGTCAGAAGGGCGGAAGTGACGTCCCGTTGCTAAGCAATTGGATGAGCTACAGAGAAGGCATCCGTCCCGGCACCAGGTAGGAGTGCGGGACGGCGCCTGACAATAACGAAGTTGACGCAACAAATGAAGAGTTGCTGGAGTCACTTGATCTAGACTAGGGTTTGGTGAAAATGAGGTACTGCTATATCAGAGGAGAATGTAGAAATTGGGGAGAGAATGTATTGAAGAGAGGTGGAAAACTGTTGAAAATCTATAGCGTTGGGACTCCCGCGATTGGTGGGGTAGATTGGTAGAGTTTGACAGCAGGGAGGTTAAAGAACTAAGAGTGAGTGTGTAGCTGATAATGTGATGATCCGAAAGGGGGAAAGGAGTTTTAAGGAAATCAGAAACTGAGCATAGTCTAGAGAAAACAAGATCAAGAAAGTGGCCATCCTGATAAGTAGCCGGTTCAATCCACTGGGAGAGGTCAAGTGAAGAGGTTAGAGAGTAGTTGTGAAGCAGCATTAGAACGTGGATTAGCAATAGGGATGTTTAAATCACCCATGATGATGGTGGGGATGTCAGAAGATAAGAAGTGAGGGAGCCATGCAGAGAATTGTTCAAGAAATTGTTGGTGTGGTCCAGGGTGGCGATAGATCACAGACACACACAGAGACAATGGGTTAAAAATCCTAACAGTATGTACTTCAAAGGATGTGAACGTGAGTGATGGGACATTTGGTAGAACTGTGAATGTGCACTGTGGGGAGAGTAGCAGTCTGACCCCACCTCCTTGTCTGCCTCCAGGTATGGGGGTGTGGGTGAAATGGAGGCCACCATGTGAAAGGGCTCCAGGTGAGGCAGTGTCTGATTGCGTGAGCCATGTTTCTGTTATTGCCAGAAGGTTGAGGTTGTTTCAGAGGAAGAGATCGTGTATGGAGGTAAGTTTGTTAAAAACAGAGCGTAAATTCCAAAGGGCACATTTTAACTGACTTTGGAAAACATTAGAGACAGGTAGTGTTCAGATATATACGTGTGTGGGAGAAGTGAGGGGGACCTGGACTAGGTGATATATCGCCAGCTAATAGAAGCAGGGAGGAAGAAAGATAGGAAAGATGATTGTAAGATGTGTGTACTTTTAGTTTCTGGCGACAGGGTAAGGCTGTTACAACTATTGAATTTAAATAGGATAAAAGTTCACGAGTGTTAACAAGAGGTTAGTGGAGCAATAAAGGGGCAATGTGGATAGAAGTGTGTGTTGCAAGAAGGGTGAAGGATAATATAGTCCTAAAGATAACTCCATGAAAGAAGAGTTAAACAAATAATTTGGCAAACATTGGGATTTAAGAGTAAAATAGCAAAAAATTAGGGAATTAAAAGAATGACCTAGTTGCAATGTCCTGTGTAATCAGAGAAGTAGCAGAGTAAGGCTGCAATAGATGTAGATTATTTCTGGATGTCTTTAGATGTTGTTTGATGTTTGTTTAACTGTATTTTCTAAACGTTATAGGGCCTATATATGAAAAATGAGTTAACTTTAAATGCCCTGAAAACTGCAGTTTTCGGGGGATGGTCACCAATATAATTATAATGTAAATTTCTAATAATATCTTATATCTTAGATATTTGCTGTTTTGCACTTTGCTTCGAAATGCAGAGCCGTCCCTATAGATGTGTATGGAGATTGCTCTGTAACGCAATGTAACAAGTTTTGAAAATGACGACTTGTTCCCATTGATGTACGCCAGCTCAGGCCGGCATACATTAACGTCTTTGATAGTTTTCTGCTCTGTTCAGCTCTGCTCTGAAGAGCAGAGCTTTACAGCGCATGTGTGGAGGGATCACATGTTCCCTTTCTGTTACTCCGCTCTCTCTGCAACTGTACAGTGTAGGGATGTTTGTGCGCTTGTCCAAGCTTTTCAGTCGGCGCATGTGTACTGGATTGAGAAGAGAACATCGTGGATCACAATCTTCTTCGAAAGTAAAGAGGAGTAGAAAAGGTAAGTTTTGTACTGCACAGGAACAGTAGTTGTTCGGAACTGCTGTTCCTGTGGAGGTTTTTTAATAAATATGAACAATAGTTCAATCCTTATCTATGCGATGAGGACTGAAAATTATCTTTCATGTTTTGTAGTGGGTAATAAATAGAGGCCTCTGAGAGAAAAAGACTTACTGCAGAAAACACACATTTGACCCCCTACAAAGTCTCCCCCAGACAGCTTCTGGAGACCCACCTCTACCAGGTGATAAATTTAATTTGAAAACCTGAATAAAAATGGTATTGTTTGCACTTACAATAAAGTATGTAAGCCTTTTAAATGAAGCATGTATTATAAATTCATTGTTTTGCATGCATGCCTTTAATATTCTCACTTCACAAAGGGGCACATTTATCAATGTTCGCATAAATTGAAAAATAGTTTTTAACATGACAAGTTTCCGAAAAAAACTATTTTTCAGGAACTTGTTAGATAGCGAGAGGGAGCAGTCACCATACTATTGAATGGTGACTGCTCCCAAAAACGAAGCAGAATGCAAAGCAGCAGATATCCACGATATCTGCTGCGATGCACCCTTCTTAAATATGCGGGACACACAGAGGGCCGTGGATTTTACGGTAAGTGCACGATACTGTACCATCACTACTTGTTAAATATGCCCCAAAGTATCCTCCTTTTGGGGCACATTTATCAATCATCGGCAAAAATGAAAAATAGTTATCAATCCTTATCGCATGGATAAGGATTGAACTATTTCTCAAATTTATTAAAAACGGATCACAGAAACAGCAGTTCCGAAAAACTGTTTTTTCGGTGATAAAAAAAAAAAAATCACACTTACCCCCCTCTTCGGTGTCCTTCAGGTCCTCTTCATTTGTCTTCACACTGCACATGCGCATAGACATCCCCACTCTGTCTCTGCAACTATAGTTGCAGAGCGTGAGCGGTGAGTGACAGGGAGGGATCATGTGATCCCTCCACACATGCGCTGTCCAGCTCTGCTCTTCAGAGCTCTTCAGAGCAGAGCTGACAGCATTCACATATGACCATTTTGATAATGTACGCCAATTATCAAGACAAGTTACAGAAAAAAAAACTTGTTTTCGGAACTTGTTAGATTGCTGCCAGGAGCAGTCACCATACTGTTGAATGGTGACTGCTCCCAAAAACGAAGAGGAGTGCAAAGCAGCAGATATCCACGATATCTGCTGCGATGCACCTTTCATAAATATTCGGAGGACACAGAGGGGCACATTTATCAATATTCACATAAAGTGAAAAGTAGTTTTCAATCCTTATCGCAATGATAAGGATTGAACTATTTCTCACATTTATGTACAACCCTGCACAGAAACAGCAGTTCCGAAAAACTGCTGTTTCTGTGATGTAAAAAATCATACCTACCCCCCTCTTCGGAAGCGCTGTCTCCGGGTCTTCTCCTCCTTCTTTTCATTCTTCAATTGCGCATGTCCAGTTCCAAGAACTGGACATGCGCACAAAGATCCCCTCTCTGTCTCTGCAACGAGAGAGCGCTGAGTGACAGGGAGGGATCATGTGATCCCTCCACACATGCACTGTCCAGCTCTGCTCTTCGGAGCAGAGCTGACAGCATTGGATTTCTTCAATTCTGATAATGTACGCCAGCTTCAGCAAGTTCCCGAAAAAAAGATTTTTTTCTGGACTTGTTAGATTGCAGCCAGAGCAGTCACCATACAGTTGTATGGTGACTGCTCGCAAAAACAATAAGGAGTGCAAAGCAGCAGATATTGATGCACTTTTAATAAATTTGAGTAGGAGACATCGTGAACTAATTTACATGGTAAGTGCACGATAGTGCACTCCCGTTGTTTCTTAAATATACCCCAGAGGGACCTTAATTTCCCGGTAAGAGCACTATCGTGCTTTCTTAAATATGCCCCCTAGTCTCTCCTCAAAACATTAGGTAAATTCCTCAGTCTCACACTGTCCCCACTACAGCTATAGATTCCATATAATGTAGCAATAGTAATAAGATTATATGTATTATGCAAATAACACATTGACATATGGAACAGTTGGAGGCTCTAGTTTAAGTGCAATTTAAAAAAAAAAAAAACATTAAAAGAGATTACTCTTGGTGCATTCAAAATGGGAAAAATAGCAAGAAAATAAATGAGCGTACAGATCTGTTGTGACGCTTATGTTGTCCACACAAACACAATAATATTGGCTACACGGAGGTTACCTCGAGAAGTTCATAACCAGCTCAGACGACTTACAGGTGAATGCATCACTGTCCAAGACTATTTTCCTGACAGTACACCTGCATTGCTCTTCTTTTCATTTAAAAACCTTAATACCGATTTTAAAGAAAATGCTGCTGAACGTAAATAACTCATTCATGTGTATGTGGTCATGCAAATTGTCACCACATTAACCTTTTGATCGGAAATCCGATAACTAATCTATTTAAAGGTAACAAGAACAAATCTTCACCTCCCCCTCCCTAAAACAGGAAACGACCTATCAGCGTTAATTAAAGGAGTACAGAGAAGCGAGTCTTTCTTAAAAACAAAAAACAAAACTCGGGAAATCTAAGGTAACACCAGGGCTGGATAACAGCCGGTAAGAATAAGTTCCACATTCTGAGTAGCGATTTATTTCTAAACAAGTAACTTTTTTTATTCCAAAACAATGCACAGTTGTTCTTTATTAGGCAATATGTTGTTTTTTTGGCTTTTAAAATGTTGAACGCTTCTCATTTTTTAAACCAGCCCTTGTTTATTAAACACCGTGTAGTATACAAAGTAGAATGTTATCATTAAAAAAAAATCTGATCAATATATTACACGCCAACCTGATAATTATATGGTATCCTGTTTCTGCGTTTCACGCTAATTTTCCGATTGCAATCATCAAACGGAGCCCCTGCAGTTGGAAAACAGGCGTGAAAACCAGAAGCTGCAGAGGAGTGTGATAGGTATGTACTATGAATATTGCTTCGGTGAACAGAATCGTAACTGATAGGGAAGATGTTGGCATCTGAACGAGCATGGAAATATTTGTCATATTGTTGTCTCAGAAATTGCTACGGAGATTACAGCTGGTTCCTACCAAGTAACTCAAGTCTGTTTAAAAGTGTTGGAATCACTGATTATTATAGTTAAATAGCGTTTGGTTAAACATATTAGCCTGAGTGGTATTTCAATGTAAAAAAAAAAAAATGTTTCCTAAACGCTTGAGATATTTTTACAGATACTATTTGTACTACTGGCATTAAAAAGTTAATGATGGCGTGGAAATGTCTTGGTGGGGGGGTTCTTTTTTTCTAAGTTTATGGCAACTATGGAGGTAGAACCATTTTTACTATTGGCAATCTTGGGGAAAAAACAGGTAACTGTTCAGTCTCAAAAAGCTTGGTTTAATGCTAACGATGTCAATGACTCAAGTGCTTTGTTTGGACAGTACAAAGAATGCCTTGTGACATGTGCAAGCTAATTTGTGGGCATATAACTGCAAATGTGTTTGTGAATTCCTTGTAATGACTTGATATGGCTCAGAGGAGTTGTGTACAGCCAAGGGTTAAAACTTTCAAACAGAACTTAAATCAATATGTCCCTTTGATTATGTTTAATGCTTCTGTTCTCCCCAGGGGGTGTTTGTACAAAAGAGCCCAGACCCATGGTTACAGAGGAGCACCCTCTATCAATTTATAGCAAAAAACCTTTGAAATATATTTTAAGCCAGTGATATACACCAAACTCAGACATCTTGACTGCTCAGATTAAATGTTAATGACAAATATCAATGAGCTGGTGAGCTAAGGAAACAGGAAAATATCCTATCATATTTTCTCAGATATCATACTTATAGGAGGCATGTGTAGTATGCAGATAAAGGGAAACTTATGACCTGTTTTGGGGAGGTAAAATCATATTTGTAAGCCGTTCTGGTGAGAAGTTAGGACAGGATAAATAAAACCTGACTGAGAAAGTGTTTTCAACAGTCATAAAACCCCTAATTTGCTATCTATGTCTGACATCACAGGAAGGGGGGCTGTGGACCCTGCAGCATTTTTAAAAATTGTAGAGTAACACTAAGAAATTGTTCACTTTTAGGGAGTCAATCTGATATTGAAGGGTGTCCCATTTTCTGCTTCTCCCAGCAACAGAAACTTGGTCATACATGAATTGTATCAATTTTGTATTTAGCCTTTTTATTTTACAAGAAACCACTTCATTATATATTTGTATGTCATTTGTTAATTGTTTGACCTTAAGCATTGTGTATGTATTTTCAATATTAAATTACACTTAATTAGTTTAGGTCTCTCTGTTCTTACAAATTCACGTGTAAGAAAAGCTTGGTCAAAATGCCACATAGTTGAAACAGAGGAGAACATTTTGGTTTATAATAACTCTGATTAAAGTAAATTGAGATAGATTAGTAGTAAGGGAGATCCGAAGTCTTCCTGAGTAAGAGGGTCAGCTCTTCACAAAAAACCTTGGTGATGGCATAATTGGTAAGGCGAAGCTAGTGTGTGGCATAAATAGGGGAGGATTTAATCATTTTAGACAGAATAGATTTTTTTTTTTTATTAACCCTTTGTCACACACACATCACACACAGGCTCAGGTGAGTGCTGGTCAGAACACCTTGCATAATAAAATAGCACACTGGACTGGTTTGTTTTCTTTTGACTTTAAATCCACTGCTGTATTAGGGTATAGTTGCTATTCTTTACAAAATGGTGAGTGAAGTGTTCAAGTCAAGATGGCATTTGTCTACAACTTCTATCTATCCCACCTCTACAATTAAATGATTAGTTATTGTAGAACTATAGCCTTGTTACTCATTATGACCAATTACAAAATAAACAGCTTAATGAGGATGTATAATTAGTTGTTTTATTGATTCATTTTAAAAGGATACATATGTGTTACTATTTGTTTTTGTTAGCTAAATATTATTGCCATTTGTAGTTTAGTTAATTCTATAATAACCATACATTGATTACATTTGCTATACACAATTTACTAAGAGTACTGCAATGCTTAAGTGGTATTCTAAAGAAAATATTTTTTGTTTGTGTGAAGTATATATTTATTTCTAAACAAAATTGTGTAAAACGTTGTCTGTCTCCACCTATACTTACTCAGTGCAGGATTACAAACCTGTGCATATTTAAATTTATTTGTTGTTTTTTTAGCGAAGCAGAACTTGGCTTGCATCCTCTATAGTGGGTGGCCAAGTATGCACCCACCGGCGTATTGGCGACATGACCGAGGGAGCCCTCAGGACAAAGCTTAAAAGCTGCTAAACAAAACAGCCAAGAAAATAGATTATAAGGTTGTTGTTTTGTTTTGTTGTAAAGCTCCTAAAGACATGGTTTAATTAAAAAAAAAAATAGATTTTCCATTTGTGTGGAAAGACCCTTTTTAGAATGCACTGGATACCCTCAAAGCCTTTCATAAACTAAATATGTCATATTAATAGGTCCTAATATGATTTTAAATGCTATCGACCAGTTGGCCAGTGGCGCACGCAGGGGGGGGGGGGGGGGGGGTTTCTGGGTCTCCAGAAACCCCCCCCCCCCTGCTAAAAAGTGCCCTACATATCGGTACTGTAGTATACAGCAGTCTAAGAAGCGTCTGCGGCGGTGCTGTATTGTATACAGCACCGCCGCGGACGCTTCTTTGACAGCGCCGCGGCTGCTGTATATTACAGTGCAGCCGAAACGGAGCCGCGCATGCGCGGCTGGTTTCTAGGATTTATTTTTTTTCAGGGGCAGAAGAAACCCCCGCCTAGCCCCCCCCCCCCTCCCGAAAAATCCTCCGTGCGCCCCTGTTGGCGTAGTTATAAATACAATGTGGAATTTTTTTTTCTTTACAATTGGAATCAACTGGGACATGTATTGCCAAAATAAATCTCTATTTATCTTCCATCATTGGTTAGATTTAAGCTGAGTACACACTAATGGAATCTACTTCAAATGCGATTTCTGTAACTATTCTACCAACAACTGAAAGTCCCGATGAGCATGTCTATTCATATGTACATACGTACACACCTGCACAAGTTATCTTCATTTCTCATAACCATCTGCTGAAAACATTGTGACTCTGTACACACTCTACAGATATATGCCTACACTGCGGGCTGTGAGTGCACGCATACTTCCACACTTGCCCAACATCTTTCCATCGTTGATCGTGATTTTTATAAAGCCAAATCACCAAATGGGATGTGGTTTGGTAGGGTTAAACATGATTGTGGGGTCTTACACGTTCTTGTAATATCTGACCAAACAGTAATTTATCATGTAATCTGCACGATAATTGCATTCGTGTGTACACAGTTTGCACTATAATAAAGTGTATCTAACAGTACATGAATATGCTGACATTGATGAACCTTCAGGTGCTCCTTCCACTGTGTCATTGGGCCCTGCCAATTGTTATGAAATATTCTGACATAAATTGCGCTGATAATTTAAAAATCACTGATGTTGGCGTTTGAGGTTGCAGTGGTGGCAGGCCTGTGTGCATGTATGTTTCTAAAGAAATAAGTATGTTCAATTTCAGTATAGTCAGGTAATGCTAAATATATTCTGCTAGTTTTTTAACCAATGTTACAAGTTGCATAGGGAATTTGTATTGGCTATCTTTTTAACCCTATAAAGCTCATTTCAGAAAGTGCAAATACTCTTGTGAGGGAAGTACATGGATTTGCAGGCCAAGGTGGCAGTATCTGCAGTGATGAAATAGTTTGCACCAGCCAAAGGGAGGAGATCCTACTTTTACACCAGTATGCATAAATGAGATTTTTTTTTTTGTGGGACAAGATTATTTAAGCAAGATAAATGGGGGAGGGTACACTTACAGTTGCATTCCCTGCTTTGTTTGATGATAGCACAACCTTTCTCCCCAAACGGATATGCTTGTTCTGGCATCTATCTTGTCCTATATCTTTAAAGTGGCATATATATAATAAAGTTATTCCTTCATTTTCGTGACTAATTTAAGACCTAATTGAAGCTAAACTGAGCTGCATCTTATGAGTAAAAACTGAAATTCATAGAGGGTGGTCCTGAAGTGGTAGTAGACTGGACTTTGAAGCCGTTATTTCCATCAATTATATGTTCAGGTAGATTCTTAAACTCACAAATCTAGGCAGCAAATTGATTTTTCAGGGCAGTTCCAAGAACCATAAAGATGGGCATCTATTGAAATAGACAAGGAAGACAATTTGGTACATATGAGGGTGAGTCAAAAATTATCCGCACTCTGGCTGTGGAATTTGTTTTGATCAACTTTCAGAAAAGACAAATATATTATTTTTCAATATAATCTCTCTTCTTTTCAATACACTTTGTCCATCTGTCAACAAGCTGCGTATTCCCTCATTAAAAAGTGTTTTAGGCTGAGCTGAGAGCCACGAATGCACCACTGTCTTCACCTCTTCATCAGACGTGAATTTTCGTTTTCTTTCAGGGGACCAAATAGTTGATCGTTCGATGGGGCAAGATCAGGACTATAGGAAGAATGCTTTAACACCTTCAAAATTAAGTTTTTGGAGAGTGTCGACTGTAGGCGCAGTGGTGTGCAGATTGTACATTGTCATGCAATAACACAACACCCCTGGATGGCAGTCCTCTGCGAATTTTAGGGCTTTATCTCTTCAGTGAGCATCTCACTGTAACAAGCACTGTTGATTGTTCATCCCTTTTCCTGATAATATTCCAATAATGGCCCTTGAGAATCCCAGAAAACTGCAAGTAAGCATCAATATTTCAGCTGATGGTTGACTTTTTTTGAACTTTTACTCTGCCGATTACTCTCAGGCACGTAGTGATGTATCCATGTCTTGTCGCCAGTAATGATTATTTTTAAGAAACTTTCATCTTCCTTAGACCATCGGTCCAAATTTTGATTGCAGATCTCCAAACGCTTCTGTTTGTGCTCTTCCGCGAGTTGTTTCGGCACTCGTCTCGCACAAACGTTTCGAAACCCAAGTCTGTAGTGGATTATTGCATAGGCAGAGCCATGGCTGATTAGCAAATGATTTGCGACATAGGGGCATATTTAAGAAATCACGGTAGTGCACTATCGTGCACTTACCGTGGAAATCAGGTCCAGATGTGCCCTCCGCAAATTTATTAAAGGTGCATCACAGCTGATATCATGGATATCTGCTGCTTTACACTCCTGATCGTTTTTGCGAGCAGTCACCATTCTACAGTATGGTGACTGCTCTGGCCGCAATCTAACAAGTCCCGAAAAAAAGCTGGCGTACATTATCAAAATTGAAAGAATCCAATGCTGTTAGCTCTGCTCCGAAGAGCAGAGCTGGACAGCGCATGTGTGGAGGGATGCCTGTCACTCACCGCTCGCTCTGCAACTATAGTTGCAGAGACAGAGCGGGGATCTTTGTGCGCATGTGCAGTTCTTTCTTTGAACTGCACATGCACAATTGAAGGAAGAAGAGGAACGAAGAGGACCAGTAGGAGATCCGGAGACACCGCGTCCCGAAGAGGGGGGTAAGTGTGATTTATTTTTTTTGATTTTTTTTTTTTTTTTTTTTTTTTATCACAGAAACGGCAGTTTTTCAGAACTGCTGTTTCTGTGTTCCATTTTTCATAAATTTGAGAAATACATCAATCCTTATCCATGCGATAAGGATTGATAAGTATTTCTCGTTTTTCCCGATAAATGATAAATGTGCCTCATAATCCACTGTCACTCGTCTATCCAACAGAATCCGTTCACGTGCACGCTCAATGTTCTCATCAGATGTAGACAGGCGTCCGGCTCCTTCTTTATGGCTGACACTTGTACGACCTTCTTTGAACTTTGCATTCATAAAGACTTCTTTACTACAAAACACTTTTTCTCCATACTGTGCACGAAGTCTTTGATAAATATCGGCACCAGACACACCCTCAGACCACAAAAAACTAATCACAAGTGGGGCAGCCATTTTTTCTTGCACTGTAGTTACAAATTAACTTCCGTAACCCGTTCAAACCTGCACAGCAGTGACTGGGGAGACAACGACCTACTACGGAAAGCGTTAATAAGACAGAGCGGCCTACAGAAGTTTTAAAATAACTGGAGTGTGGATAATTTTTTACTCACCCTCATATAAAGAAGTGATACAAGTCTTTTATTTTGTTTTATTTGTTTTCGGATGATCGATTACATTTCAGTAGCCACTGTCTATTGCAATTTTTTTCCAACACTTTATTTATACAATAATCTGAATAAACTTTTGAAGAATAGAATGCCCTGTAAAAACTAATTTAGTTTAGGCATTTAGTCCTGTGTTCTAGTTCTGTGTACAAGAGCCATCTATGAGCATGTGAATGGCTTCATCAATTAAGACTACTAAATCTAAAATGCACCTGAGGTAACATTGTATAGTGGAAGAAATGTTACTATGAATGCCAGTGTTCCTTATGAACACTTCCAAGAGAGCCATTAGGAGCCTAATATGACAGATAATAAATTGCACTCCAAAATATTAAGGTTGCATATAGTAACACAAGGGTTTAATACAGTGGTTCCCAAACTTTTGCAGTTCGCGGCACCCTTAGAGTCTCCAAATTTTTTTCAAGGCAACCCTCCAAAATAATTATTGAGCAGTCCTGTTTTAGAAGTAGTTGGGTCAAAAAATTGTAATAAGTATTTAGGTCAGGACAGAAATACTTATTTAGTTGTATGCAAAAATGTCCCCTCTGCATCCAGACACTCTGCCCTCAGGCACTCTGCCCCCTCTGCATCCAGACACACTGCCCCCTCTGCATCCAGACACACTGCCCCCTCTGCCCTCTGTCACGCCGTGTCCCCCTCCGCTGCCCCCCTCACGCCGTGTCCCCCTCCGCTGCCCCCCTCACGCCGTGTCCCCCTCCGCTGCCCCCCTCACGCCGTGTCCCCCTCCACTGCCACGGGCCAGACATAGAAAGAAAAAAAAAAGAACACAAACTTACCAATCCGCCAGGCGCCGGGACCCAGCAGCCTCCTCTACCCCGCAGCTTGTTACTGATGTCGATATTCAGTGACAGCTGCTCGCGGCACCCCAGTGGGAGCCGCGGCGCACACTTTGGGAACCGCCGGTTTAATATATAAATATGCACATTTAAGATAACCAGAGGTCTTATTATATTGCATCAATTACTTACAAGTTAAGTGTCCTGCTGTAAATATAAAGTTTGTGCCAATTGAATATATATTTAATTGTGCTTGTTTTTTGTAGGTTATTTAAATGGTCCAGGCTTTGGCATAGCCTTTGTACAAAGGGTGGTTGAAAATGGAGAATGTGTTTCACCAAAAGCGTTTCTCAGAGACCGTTAAAGAGGAAATGGAATCCAAAGATCGGGAAGAGATAATAAAATCGGATGAAAATCAAAATGAAAATGCAGAACAATCTCTGTCACATGAGCTAGACCTAAATGATCCTAAATTGTCAAGTGCTAAACCTCAAGAGATACAAGAATCCTCTGTAAATGAACTGTATAGTCACCTGGAGTTAGAAATTGATGCGCCAGAATATTGTGCATATCAATTAGATACAAAACTGTCATCTATCGACTTGCAAAACCATCAGGAATGGTTGTTGAATATTGTAGAAAAACTGTGTGAGTGGCCAGCAGAGGAATCTGCAGGTGAAAGATGGCTATCTGCAGGATCTGAAGATGATGTATACTCAACTGATGAAATGGAGGAATTGGAAGATTCAAAGTTTAAAAAGCAGAAGAGTCCAAATAATGTCAGTGAGGTTTATCAAGCATTGCAACATGAGGAGCTGGGTAAGACAACAGAGCCTAGACTTTGGGAGGAATATAAGGATTGCAAAGAAAGTGCACGAGATTGGAGGGATATTATGGAAGATGATATAAAGAGATTTATGGCGCTTATGGAAGAGATTAACATGGATTATCAGCAACATTTCCAGAAGATAATGGAAATGTGGAATAGCACTACAAAAAATTATCAGACCTGGGGAGATGAGTAGGAAGCAAAAAAAGTGTACAAATATTTATCTAGAGCAGCCAATGTACACTGACATTATTTTATTTAATTTTTACATGTATAGGATTTTTTAAGTTTGTTCACCATATCTCCTTATTTTAAGGGGACCTTCTAAATACTCTATTTGATGTATCGTCCTGTGTTTCACTGAGGCATTTCTACTACATGATGTATATTTTTAGATTTTAGTTATTAAGCACCTAACTCACATGCTATCTCCTCATACTAATTTTGACTACATTTGTGGAGACAGGAAAATGTTCACTGCAAAACATGGGTGGTTCACCACCAAATGTATGCTGCTCTCTATGGTAATGGGCTTCATTAGTTTTGTCACTGACCAGTTCTTTTTGTTTTCGTTTTTGCAATAAAAAAATATAACCATAAATAAGTATCTCATGTAGTCAATTTACTAAAATAAGGGTTATGTATGTTTCAAAAGTAGAAAAACGTCTTCAAAACATGAAGAGAACAATGCAAAATCCAGAAATCAGCACCTACCTACCAATTTTAAATTATATGTTCTCATGCTATAAAAAGGAGAACATGGATATTATATTGCATATCTATTTTATACTGAATCGTTTTCATCAAAAATGATAGGAGAATGTTTTTCATACTGTGGAATGGATGTATCTTTGGAAGGTGTTGTCATTTTGGGTTGGATCTAAACTGATTAGTTGGGTTAGATCGCTATACTAGCCCCCTTCTGTTAGGGTTTGTGTCAATGGTTATATCAATTGGGTAGATGCACTCAGCAGGGTTGCCCATTGTTCCCTACTTTATTTTCTTTGGCTATACAATCCATGTCATGTTTAGCTAGGAGTCACCCTGACATACGAAATCTAGAGATAGGGAAACAGTGGGGAGTTATAGAATTATATGCTGATTATATGTTACTGTTTCGCGCAGATGCATGTAATCCCTTTTCTTGGGTTGTAAAATAAATTCAACCAAGTCCAATCTGGGCGGAGGGAAAGGCCTTCTGCAGATCATCTCAAAACCACCCTCCTTGCAGTGCATTCTTAAATTCAAGCACCTGTGTATATTTGTATGTAACAATCTGACGGATTAAATATGTCATGTGCTGTCACCTTTCAATGTGCCCCTACTGTAGCCTGGTGAATTCTCTTTCCAACAGCGCGTACTGTTCCCCCGCTTCCTGGCGCCACATTGAAAGAAGATAGCTGTCGCCATCTTGAATCCTCAGCCATGGAGAAGCAGCCAGCAGCTTCTTACATGTGAGGTTGCTGACTGCTGCTCCTTCATGTCAGTGTTATGCTGGGAGTTTGGCTATGATGACACATCAGAGCCACACTCCCAGTCTCAGGAGGAGAGGCTAAGCAAGAGGGTGAGGGTGCAATGTTTGAGGGGGAATGCCACCTAGGGCTCTCCCTATTTATTTAAATTATCTCACCTTATACTTTAATAGTAAAAGTCAACAATAAATATATAGCACCAACAATTTCCAATGCGCTTTGCAATTTGGAACAAGCACAATAATAAAACAAGTCTGGGTATTAAGAGACAGACAAAGAGGTAAGAGGGACCTGCTCACAAACTTACAATCTATAGATAGAATTTACAGTGTACCAGCTTCAAGTTTACAATCTACAGATGGATGTGAATCTACAGCTGCTGTTAAGCTACAGCCCTTCAGCCCAAGGTCAGTAGGTCAGAGGGATGCAAGTACACGATAATGGAGCTACAAACTACTATGATACTATGTATCTATATAACTGAGCTCAGGGGCAGGCTGGCAGACTTTAGCCCGGGGGACAAGTACATAACACTGGCCCATAAGCAGCGGCCCATCCGTAAAGGGTGGTCTTCGGTACAATATATATTTAACAATATAAAAAGAGGCTATTTTAGTGTTGCTTAACACAGCGATACTTTATTATTATAAATGGTAAATCTTAAATAATGAAATCAAATAATGCAACAACAAACAAACCTCAAATTACATTACATTTTATTTTATGTTACTTCTCCCTACAGCACTTTTGTTTTGTTTTTTTACATACATCGCTGCTTATAATGGGGTATAAATCATATTATAGCAATAGATTACATAATGTTCTATTACAGTAGTGAACACAGGGGCTGATTTATCAAAATGCAAAAGCCCTTTTTCTTTAAAAACCTGATGTTTTTGCCAGCAAAAAGGCTTTTTTTTGCTTTGGACTATATACTAATAGTGTTATTATTTGTTTTAGGTTTAACGTAAAACAGATAATGAGGGGTCGTACAGGGAGGAGAAGTAGAGCACTAGGTGTCAATCTGACAGCCTGGCCCAGAGCTGGATTAAGGGTCTGGGGGGCCTGGGGTACTTTAGACAGGAGGGACCCCTATGATGTAACATGGTTATCATTTTAGACAAATACACAGGCAATACTGTGTGCACTACTGTTAGTTGCACACAGCTCTGCCTTCACAAGCAGTATAGTGTGAAGCGGAACATACCTCCCAACTGTCCTTCTAGTCAGACCAAATCCTGACTAAGTGACAGTCACCCAAATTCGGGACTGCTCCAACAGATTCAGGACAGTTGGCAAACTGTCCTGCTCTCTCTTACCTGTTCTTGTCACTTTCACCACCTGTGGCTACTGGTGTCTTTAGATCAGTTGCTGCTTGTCTGGATCCTGGAATGTTGGAGGCCCTATTTGGGGAAAAAAATGGGTACATGAAATTAAGAAAACTCCAACCAGCCTCGCTGTTAAATTAATATAACACCCACGTTTTATAATAAAGCCTTCCTCCAACCCGAAATTAAAATAATAGTATTCACATTTGATAAATTGCTCTACTTCCCTCCAACTAGCCCTGACATTAAATTAATAGCATACACATTTAATAAATAGACCTATTTCCCTCCCTTCAAACAGCCCCAGCAATAAATTAATTAGCATTTACGTTTAATAAATATAACCATTTACCACAACCATACCAGGCATTAAATAATTCATAATCACATTTAATAACTAGACCTAATTTTCCCAAAACAGCCCACATTCAATTAATTGCTCTCAAACCACCCATCTTAACTTAGGCCCCACTATTAAATGAAATGGCACCCATAATTAGCCCCCAACCTGCACTCCACCATCAAATTAATAGCCTACCTCCCACATTATATTAAGATCCCCATTCCCTCACACATTATATTAAAACACTGGACCACTCATGCACACACACACAATAGATACCGGCCACACACACACAATAGATACTGGCCCCTTTCACACACCATAGTTATTGGCCACACATACACACACAATAGATACTGGACACACACACACACACACACACACACACACACACACACACACACACACTACACTGACATACACATACTATATACTAACACACACACACACACACAATACACTGACATACACATACTATATACTAACACACACACACACAATACACTGACACACACAATACACTGACATACCACCTTACAGCCCTCACCAGCACTTACCTTGTTCCAGACGCGACGCGCTTTGGATGATCCTCTTCACACGTGGGATGCCACCTGTCACGTGGTGCGTGTCCCATGTGACTCCAAGGTCGGATCCTAGGGATCCACGGCCAATAGGAGAAGGTGGCTGGTCCCGGAGGAGGGGCCAGCCACCAGGTAATAAATACTAGTGACCGGCCCAAAATAGATAATTTTTTTGGTCCGGCCCAGGGGGCGTATGCCCAGCCCGCCCCTGACTGAGGTGCACATACAAAGCACATGGGTGCTAGTGTTGCATGCTATCCATCTGAACAACTCAGATTGCAGTAGAGCTATTTAAAAATGTTCTTATTGAGGGCTTGTTTACAGTTCCTACTTTCCATTTTGCTTTATTAGCTGTAAACAGGTAAATAGATCGCTAACCTTTACCAAAATTATTTAAGACATCAAATGATTTAAAAGTATCTCCTCATGTAAATATTGTTTACAAAATGAATGTATCAAGTTCTCTTGCAAGAGACTGATACAATAAGGGCTAGTAGAGGTCTTCACTTACAGATGGGAAGAAAACAGGTTTATTACAAAGTGTCTGAAATCAGCTGAACGAGTGACTGCAATCTGTGTTATTGATTTGAATGTATTAAGTGATAATACAATATGCTAGTGATTTTATTCTTAAAATAAAGTTGGTTCCTGAGAAACTGAGGAGAATCTAAATGGTCTTTTAAAGGATGCACAGTTGACACTGTAATGCTGATCAATCAAGAGTTATGTCAGGCGAGCATCTTCAGATATTGAATCTATCATTTATATATACAATGTTCTGGTTTTTCCTGCTTTATTTGAAGTTATTAACCCTACAGAGAAGTGGAAGTGAGAGTTAACATTAAGAGACCCCAGTTTCACCGAGGTGGGGATGTGTGTGTGTGGGGGGTGCATTTTCTTTAAAGCATTTCAAAAAGTGAGCAGGTTGATATACCTCAAACTTAAAGGAGCATCATCACCATTTATTTATATAGCGTCACTAATTCTGCAGCGCTGTACAGAGAATATTTGTCACTCACATCAGTCCCTGCCCCATTGGAGCCAAATTCCCTAAGACACACAGACAGAAACACAGACTAAGGTCAATTTGATAGCAGCCAATTAACCTACTAATTTGTTTTTTGAGTGTGGAAGGAAACTGGAGCACCCGGAGGAAACCCACGCAAACATGGGGAAAACGTACAAACTCCACACAGATAAGGCCATGGTCGGATATCAAACTTATGACCCCAGCGATGTGAAGTGCTAACCACTAAGCCACGGTGCTGCCCATGATACAAACTATTGCTATCCGCCTTTTCTTTTTGGTTGAAATTTGTGCCCTAATTATTTGACACTGTATTACCACACTTGATGTGAGGTGAGGGATGCATTGCCAGATTTTAATTGCCAATTAGAAATGGTGACACATATCCAATGTACTGCCAAGTGACATGGGATACGTAGCGCTACTCAAGCAGTGTTACCAACATCCATTTCCCTCCCATCTCCCAATACTCAATCATTATTAAGTATACAATTTTGTGCCACTGTCGTATCTTAGGGAAGCACAAAAGCACTGCCAGTTGGACACATGTAAATCGGACAATAATTTGGACATGCGAAGCACTAGTTTATTTAATTTCTAGGATCAGTGCTCCATATTGCAACAAGAGGAATCTGGCTTTAAAAAAAAGATTATATGATGGAGACTCCACCTGCTTTTGTTGCCAAAATTAACTTTTACTCAGAAAATCATTGAACAAGGGTTGGTTACATTGGCAATAAAATAACTGATCAAACATGGAGCTTCCTGAATATAACAGCCAAGTTTGAACTGGTCCACCGGGGTATTTTCACTTTACTTGCATACCACCCACCAATTGGCTTTGAGGACTGTTAAGTTTCATTTAAAGTATTACAGTGACTATTTTCTGAGAGTTACAAATTATTTACTGGCCCACACTTGTTTTTGATAAAGTTTTCTACATGTAGAGATACAGAGCTTCAATGGGGTTAAATTCTCACCTTCACTTGTCTACCTTTTTTTATGGGTTGATGTCCCCTGCTCTCTGTAGGTTACAAACTATACTAACAAATGCATTGATTTGTACATTGAACAGATGGCTTACTTTTGTTTTGGAAACGATTCCCTGAACCTATATCTAGCTTTCATGTATACTGTAATACCAATCACCACAATCTGAAATTTATGATGTTGCATTACAATGAACAGATTAATTGTTTTTTAGATTTGACTTCGGGAATAGGATCTGTAAACAGATACACTTACAGCAAACCCGAGGCAGGAAATTCACTCTTAAGAACTAATAGTCCTAGTCATCCATTTCATACTATCATTTCCTTTTTGTAAATTTGATATAGCAAATTGCAATTGCTCTACTGAATTAAATTTTCTATGTGAATCAATTGTTTTCGGGAACATTTGTGCAAATAGGTTATTAACAATGTTTAATTACTAATGGTTCAAATATTTACTCTTACAGTGGCAAGAACCTTCTCATTAGGGGTTCCCTCAAACGCAACTTCAGAAAGTTACCAATATTTTTACAGATCATAGATTGGAATATAAGAAAATGATTACTATCGTAAAATCTAATCTACCTATTCTATTTAATGCTAGTTTCATGTTATCACGAGTAAGGGTTGCATATTTGTCAACAGAAAGGCATGCGGTCGTCTACCCAGGGTGATACTGCCTAGTGTTCCCTCTAGAAAAAATAGGTTGTGTTCTGCCCACCATGTAGGTACCGCAACAATGTCCTCCGGAGACCAGCCCCCTTGGCATAAATCACCCTCCAGTTGCTGAAACCTGGCACGCTGCCCGTATTGGCCCAACCATTAAATCTGGAACCAGACGTGCAGCCGTCTTCCCGGAGTGAGACTGCCTGACCCTGCTGGCTCCCCCATTTCTATGCCTTGCTCGCCGCTTTCCTGCCCTTCCAACTGTGACAAAGCAATTTGAGCAATAAATTATATTCACAAAGCATACAATGACAACATTACTTGTCAACCATTAACATAGATTACACATATAAAGTGCTTAATGTATAATATATATTTTTATATTTTACATTATATTTATTTTTAAAGAAACAGCTGCATGTACTTTCTGGGATGGGTGGGTGGGAGACAGAAAAACTGTGTATGATAAACTTCCTTCTCCCTCTCCTTTAATTATCCTCACCTTGTCTTGCCTTGCCCCCTCCTTTCCGAGTGGCTACCTGCACTGCTCAGGTGTAACAAAATAGGACGGACTTTGTTATCTGCCCCCCTTTCTTCATGGCACTTGCCTCAGGATGCCTAGCGACCATCCTCCCTTATCCCTCTTTGGCACCCTTGCTGCGCCCGTGATTCCTTATTCCTTGCTGTTTCAGGTTCTCAAGCCATCATCTCAAGGCACAATAGCACAGAAGAAAGTCATCCTGCAAAAAATATTTTACACTCTCTAATTATACCTTGCATGAAAAGTTTTGCCAGTCTTTATGGAAAGTCAAGCCCAGATGGCAGACTTGGTGAAGTCAGTTGCCCAATCGATTCAGAGAAAGCCTCAATAACAAGACAGCACACTAAATCAAATATATGAAGTTAACTTTTCAAATGCTGACTGACCTCAAATTAGCAACTCAGACTTTAACCCCAAGCCTGTCCTCGTTCTAACCGCCTTGGGAGGAAAAAATGGAGGAACAAACGTTCTGGGCAGAACAGAAAAAAGACTTGTGTATCTATTTATTAAAAGCATTTTATGCTATGAAAACACCTATTATATCAGGAAGGATTGTAGCAAAACTTGCTTTATGGAGAAGCAATCGCTGACAAGACAGTTGTAAGATTTGCAGAGTCTTACCAGCAATTCCTACCGCATGAAAGCAAGTACCACCACAATCCTTCTCAGGATGGTGATAACTAAAGAAAATGAATAAAAGGATACTTTAGTCCAGTGGTTCCCAAACTTTTGCAGTTCGCGGCACCCTTAGAGTCTCCATAATTTTTTCAAGGCACCCCTCCAAAATAATTACTGAGCAGTCCTGTTTTAGAAGTAGTTGGGTCAAAAAAATGTAATAAGTATTTAGGTCAGGACAGAAATACTTATTTAGTTGTATGCAAAAATGCCCCCTCTACATCCCGACACACTGTCCCCTCTGCATCGTCACTCTGTCCCCTCTCACGCTGCCCCCCTACTCTGCCCTCTGTCGCCCTCCTCTGCCCTTTGTCACTCTGTCCCCTCCTCTGCTCTCTGTCACGCTCCCTCTCACTCTGCCCTCTGTCCCCTCCTCTGCCCTCTGTCACACTGTCCCCCTCCTCTGCCCTCTCTCATGCTGTCCCCTCTCGCTGCCATCTCTCATGCTGCCCCCCTCCTCTGCCCTTTGTCACGCTGTCCCCTCCTCTGCCCTTTGTCACGCTGTCCCCCTCCTCTGCCCTCTGTCACGCTGTCCCCTCCTCTGCCCTCTGTCCCCCTCCTCTGCCCTCTGTCACACTGTCCCCCTCCTCTGCCCTCTGTCCCCCTCCTCTGCCCTCTGTCACACTGTCCCCCTCCTCTGGCCTCTGTCACGCTGTCCTCTCTCCTCTCCCCTCTGTCACGCTGTCCCCCTCCTCTGGCCTCTGTCCCCCTCTTCTGGCCTCTGTAACGCTGTCCCCCTCCTCTCCCTCTGTCACGCTGTCTCCTCCTCTGGCCTATGTCACGCTGTCCCCTCTCCTCTGCCACGCTCCCTCTCACTCTGTCCCCTCTGCCACGGTAAAGCCAGAAAAAAAACCAAAACAAAAAAAAAACTCACCAATCCGCGCGGCGCCGGGACCCAGCATTCTCCCTCTCTCTCACGCAGCTTGTCACTATAGTAACCAGTTTATGTTTTGGTTTTTTTCTGACCTTCCCGCGGCACCCCCGTGACAGCGCCACGGCACCACTGGGAGCCGCGGCGCACACTTTGGGAACCGCTGCTTTAGTCGTTGAAAACAAGATTTTTTTGACATTTTTATTTAGAAAGTTTTTAAATATATATTTTTTTTACGAAGTGAAACTGAAACCCCAAGTCTGGGCTTACAGCTTCACTGCATAAGCATAAACTGGCTAGTCAGGTCATGCGTGCGAAGATACCCTGAGAGTAGCCCAGCAAAGTGGTAAGATATCCCTTACTGCTCTGGGACAGTATCGCCAAGACAGTCGAGTACTGTGCTGCTAACCTGGCAATATTTTTATGATAGATTACGACGATCATCATCATCATTTATTTATAAAGTGCCAGCAAATTCCGTAGCGCATTACAATTGGTGGTAAACACAGTAATAAACAATATTAGGTAATACAGAGAGGTAGGAAGGCCCTGTTCACAAGCTTACAATCTATGGGTCAATGAGAATTGGATACATGAGGTTAAGTCTACATATTGCATTTCGGTCCAGCCAGATTGCAAAGGTAAAAAGAGATTTGTATGCTATATGATCCAGTCACACAGCAATGCTGGTCAGGAGGACAGAGGGTTATTGTCTTGTGTGAATCGTGTAAAGGGTTGTAACAGGGTAACCTAGTGAGGGTAAGAGGGTGGTTGAGGAATATTATAAGCTTGCATGAAGAGGTGGGTTTTCAGAGACGAGTAAAGTCTTATAGTGCGAGGGAGGGAATTCCATAGAGTGGGTGCAGCTTGAAAAAAGTCCTGTAAACGGGAATTGGAGGATGTAATGAGAGTGGATGAGACGCAGATCTTGTGTAAAACAGCGTTATCGAGTTAGGAGATATTTTGAGACAAGTGAGGAAATATATGTCGGTGCAGTTTTGTACAATAAATATTTACTTGTCACTGCGATAAATGGCAATAGACTGGGGAGTAGACCCATCAGATTAGTTGGAGATGAATTATACTTGCCTACTGGGAGGCTCATGAATTTTGGGGAGTTCTCCCGGAAGAGTAGGCAAACCTCCCGAATCCTATTAAATGCAGAAATTCACAGCATTGAATAGCAGGGGGTGAAGCTTAATCGCTTCGTTAACCCCACCCCCGATATTCAATACCTTAAATTTCTGTATTTTTAGTGAGGGCGGGTCTATAGTGACACAACAACGTTATCATACCCCCTCCTACTCTCTCTCATGACCTGTACTCAGGGATCTCCCGGAGTACGGAGTTAAAAAGTAGGCAAGTATGATGCAAATATCAACTTTTATTATTGCGTGAATGGTTAGGAATATATTTTAGTCAAACATGCTAACAAAATAAGTCCCTTTGTCTCTTTTTAAAAAACAATATAAATATAAAATTCACTTTGGCAAACTGTAAATAAAAGTTCTTTTTAATAAAACAAACAAACCCCAATCTTGAAAATTATCTTGGTCATAAAAGGGACAACCCCTGCAGCCATAAAATACTTAAACCACAGCAAAACACATTGTGCCAGGTAGGCTTAAAAAAGTGTATGGAAAACTGTAAACAATCAATTTTTAGAATTCTCCAGACACTCTTGTACCGGTTTTCATGTCTTCAGTGCTCTGACATAAACCATAAACGTAGCAATTCCTTGTGTGCAAATGAACACAATAAAGTTGCGCGAAAAAAAAAAAAAAAAAAAAAAGGTTCATTATTCCTGTCTCAAGCTCAGACTCCTCCTAGAACACCAGAGACACGAAAGCATTGGATAGATGTCATTTCCGCACTCATGTTACACGCAGACGTAATGCTTTATAATAGGACGGCCGGGGCAGATATCCGGTGACGTCAGCACTATAGAAGTCGGGGCTGTGGGAGTGCGACGTGTCCTAGTAATCAGCAGGTGATCCTCGAACAGCTACTGTCTGCCATCGTCACCAACAGGTAATCCCCGTATACTGACACATAATATGATGGTTCCCTTGTGGGATTATGTTCCTGCTATCTGGCAGAGAACCCGTTCTATGTAGTATTATATGTATACATATCATATCAGTGGTAATTAATAATGTTTATTGGAGCTTTTAACGCAGTATAGTGGGTTTAACGTTCACATTAGTGAAACAAATATTGATCACTTTTTGATTATAGAGTTATGGGTGACGCGGGGGTCTTGTTAGTTACCCTTTCCAGAACACTTATTGTATACCCCAATTATGTATTTTGCGATTGGAGAGGTTGGGCTCTATATTAATAAATAGTCTCGTTACTATTTCTTTGCTCTAACACCCCGAAAACTGCATTTGGGGAGGGGGGGGGGGGAATTGTAGGTTGATTGGCCCCCTAATGCTATGTGCCACTTGTAAGACCTTCTGTACACTGGTAGTTTGGGATGTCATGACTTTAGCTAGAATGGTGTGGGCTATAAATTGTATTACACAGTGGGATTCAATTTCTTATTACTGTAGGATTATTTAGGTAAAATGGTCATTTTAACTTAAATCTGACTTTGCAGTTGGTGAGGTGTCTGCTTCTCTGTCGGAATACTGGTTCACCTAACTAATACCTTAACATAAGCAATAACTAAGGCTAAATACCTTTGGTTGCCATTATTGGTTATTTTGGGGCATATTTAACAAGGCCTGTCTTTAAGACACTATCCTTTTCATTCCTTATTGCAATGGTAAAGATTTAAAAAGTGTAACTATTTATGAAAATTCTTCTTTTGGAACAGCAGTTATGGAAAAACTGCTGTTCCTGTGAAAACTTATGTCATCTGTGGTCACTATGGCAAAGCGGCTGCCTTTGCGATGGTGATCGGAAGGGAGAACTGGTAAGAAGCAGTGAGGGATCTGAACGTCCCTCTACTGCAATGATATCCCCCATAGGCTTCAAAGGCTAGCTCTATCTTCAGATGGTATTGGTCAGAGGGCACAAGTACCGAAAATCTTTGGTTTTTGGAGCTTGTTAAATAGCAGTCCCCATAGAAACTTATGGGAGCTGCTATTGAAAATTAAAACTGTGGGACTGCAGCTGATATCTACTGCGATCCCCTATTGATAAATGAATGAGATGCTTAAAAATGAGGTTATCCCCTGAAAACTGCTGTTTTTGGGGTTTTAGGAAAAGAACTAGGATGATGAATAGGCACCCTTGTCTCCTAAAGAAGTGGCATTAAGTGAGGTTCTAAACAAATTTAATAGATAAATTGAGACCTGGTTAACCTGCCACGCTATTTTTATGAAATGTGAAGATTCTAGTAAATGGAGATGGGCAAATTGTGGTGAAATCTAGTGCAAAAAAGCATTTAGCCGATGTGTGTAGTTCTGGGGAAACTAGAATCTATAGTTTATGAATAGAGCTAGGATGATGCTGTAACCTCACTCTGCTATGTAGGGTAGGATTGAATATTTAAGGCCATAGTCAAATTGTGATGCAAACAAATTTTCATGGCTGAATGAAATAAATATTTTATGTAACAGTTTTGAAAATTGTTTATTTTTAGTATCAACTTGGTCACAACAAGGACTGCAACATTTAATGACGACTTAAATTTAAATGAATGCTTGTGATGGTGGGGGAAATTAGCAAGAGATGGTGTATGACTTATCTGATACAAAAGATTGGGATGAGAAGGGGTAGTTATTGCTATATTCACAGGCCTGTGTGCACTATTTTCCAACCAGTGCATTTTGGTAATATTCTACAAATATATTCATTAGAATAATCATGGAAACTTTAAATAAAACTATTTTGTGTGTGTATGTGTGTGTGTATATATATATATATATGTATATATATATATATATATGTATATATATATGTATATATATATATGTATATATATATATGTATATATATATGTATATATATATATGTATATATATATGTATATATATATATGTATATATATATATGTATATATATATATGTATATATATATATGTATATATATATATATGTATATATATATATGTATATATATGTATATATATATATATATATGTATGTATATATATATATATATATATATATATGTATGTATATATATATATATATATATATATATATATATATATATATATATATATATATAATTTTTTTTTTTTTTTTAACTGTGATGTTTACATTATTTCTTACTTCCAGGCATCATGGACCAGGTAATGCAATTTGTTGAGCCCAGCCGTCAGTTTGTGAAAGATTCCATCAGGCTTGTCAAGAGATGTACTAAGCCAGACAGGAAAGGTATGTTTTCATGACCGGTAGCTCATGCTTAGCCACCTTAGTATAGTTTACCTTTGGAGTCCTTCGCAATGCTTTGCATTTACTTGTATCTCTAGTGGATATAAGTTAAAAACTAGATACATAGCACCTAAAACACACTCCATTCTCAATTCATATGGTGTATTATGTGTTTAATTGGAGTCGAAGCTGTAAAATGTGCTAAAAATACCAAACTTCTGTTTCACCCTGCATTGTTTTTTGTTTTATTAAATCTTTACAAAAAAGGCAATCATAGTTATATTGTGCTGAACACTGTACAATTTGCTTAAGATAAGGTGATGGTGTTAATTTCCATTAAGACCTTGTAACTGTTTCAACTTTATCTCCTTATTTGAAATTATTATAAATGCACAGCCTGGATAAGTTCTACTGCTCTGTGATAAGTAGCTGGATTAGCCAAGGGGCTGAATATTTAAATTTGTCACTCAGAAGCATAGAAGGAATTTGTCCGAATGGATGCGATTTGTAGACTGGTTCACTGAATGTTGCTCAGCATCTTTGAAAAAAAGTAAGGATGAGCTTGAAAGCAAATGAGCAAGTAATGGGAGGGACTGATTTCTTTTTGGTGTAGGGGTGAAACCGTTTCTGGTGATGGGTATAACTACTAGCTACATGCAAAGTAAGCTTTACATACAACATAATTTGTCTGTAAGTGTTGCTACTGCAATGTGAATATATACCATACTGCTTTGTGTGTGGAAACTTAGAATGATGATGATAATACATGTTATTGTGATAAATGATTATGCACAAACTGATATTGTAGTTGCTAGCCCAGTGGTTCCACAACTATGTGCTGTGGCTCTCTGGGCTGTCTCAGCGATCTCACAGGAGTGCCATGGACAGGGCTGGTGGTAAGCAAGGCGGGTGACTACATGGTAATTATTTTGGCTTAGGGGTGCCTTGAAAAAATTATGGAGGCCCTAAGGGTTCCCCAAACTGAGATAGTTTGGAATCTATCAAATTTTGAACAGTCTGGTTAAAATCTGGTCTACAATTGCATCATCACATGTAGCCGTAATTATTGAATCCGTATCACCCCTGACATTTGTGCACTGAATGACACAATCTGTACAATATCTTTCACCTGTCAGTTGACCCATATCTAGCCGTTTGGTGAACGGATCAGTGTGGTGCCACCTTCATCATAATGAAGGGTCTTGCGCCTACTGGTCCTATAAAATCGCTAATGGACAGCTTTAGCTTTGTAATAGGTAGGATTTGAACACACCACTCATGTGCCATATTTTCTTTCATTGCAGAATTTCAGAAGATTGCGATGGCAACAGCTATTGGATTTGCAATAATGGGATTTATTGGATTCTTTGTAAAACTAATCCATATTCCCATCAACAACATTATTGTGTAAGTGATTACTTTGTACTAAAATTAAAGTTTTTATAGTATGTCTTAAGTGCCATAAAAATCCTGTATCTCATCCCTACCTGCATTTTCTGGTCCCCCTGAACTTTTCTGTGTAGCTCATAATATACTGGAACCAAGCATGGCACTTGCTTGATACCATTGTTTGTGAATAGGGTGCATTTTTGGGCTTCACTACCTCATACAGAAAATGAAATAATCCTTAATTTTTACTACTAATACCACTGAGAGCCAGAGATGGCAGGTACATGTCCTTTCTAATATTGTGTGTGTATATGCATATGTCTGCCCTTCTGTATATGAACATATATAGTCAGAAAACTTTATATTCTAAGGCAGTGCTTTGGCAGCAGGCCCTCAATAGTGCGATAAGGCAAAGTACCACATTTTCATGGGGGAATTGTGGTTTGATTTGACAGGGAAACTGTTCCTCATTTGTGTCATGTAGAGCAGTTTAAGCATGCCACTATTTTAGAATGCTGCATTTTCCTGGTTAAATCGCAAAGGCCTAAAACTCCCATCTGCCTTGCCAACTGTGTGTATTGTGTTATGTAATGAAGATTAGGAAGAATGTGTAGCCCATACTATATTATATATAGATATTACAAAACAACTGACACTTGCTTTTATAGGATTGTGGAACTCGCCACTAATTTCTAATATCCTTACCTTCTAGTAGGAGGTATATTATTCAACAAGTTAACCCGTGCATGATACTCATGCATTCTAGTCAAATCAAGCTACTTAAGGTCTTAAAAAGATTCTTGTCATGCATTTGGGCCTAGCCCAGGCCTCCTCAGGGGAAGAGCGTTAGTTCCCGACGCAAGCGGCCTTTTTAATGTGTGTTCATGAGGTAAAATTACCTCACGAAAATGAGTTTGACCCCTCAACTCGTAAATTTAGCCTTTACTACCCCTCCCACGGGGGGAAGGGGGGGATGATGGAAGTTAACTGACTTGACTATTCTAATTTTTTTGTCAAATAATGTCAGTATACCAAATTTCAGGTCAATTGGATGAGCCCTTTCTGAGAAAATAGTTTTTTCCACACACACACACACACTAACGCACGCCTCTACACATGTGTGTTCATGAGGTAAAATTACCTCACGAAAATGAGTTTGAGCCCTACCAAATTTCAGCCCTTTTTGAATTTTTTTTTCCCACACACACAAAGAATTTAGTAGGTCAGTGTATAACTCTGCCCAGCAGGTGGCGCTGCAACTTGTTTTTTGTTTTTTTTCACACACAGACAGACGCCACTAAGCATTTATATATTAGATAGTAAATATAACCTTCAAAAGCTTCTAATGTGTAGTTATTGGTTTGGCTTTTCAGTGAAACCTTTCTTTCATTTTTGGCGTGTTTGTCAGGATAAAGCATAGATCTGATATGCTGAAATAGAATATTGGATGTCAGGACCCAAATAAATCTTTGCATGAATACCTAAAGTAACCTGATGGTCAATTCAGATAAAAGTGTGACCAAATGAGGTCAAGAACATGTAATTGAGTTAGGTAAACCCTTTGTGCAGAGACCAGCTTTACATATGCAGATCACAGACATCCATTGTATTTGATCATGTATTTCCCTAGCTAATTTACTTCCCTTCAATAGGTAGTATAAACACACACTAACCCCTAGGTGTAAATTAGAGAGCTTGCATTTATTTACAAGGGATAATTCATAACTGCAGGGTAAATAGGTTGTATCAAATGAATCCATTGATAAGCTAGTGTAACAGTAAAAGACGCAGCGTCTGATGTAATGGTGTTTGGAGGTTTTTACATCCCAGTGTGAGGAGATAAGCCGGCCACTTTTAGCAGCTTTCAGGACATAGCACTGTTTGCTTGTGACACTTGAATAGACTTGTAGGTACCGCTCAGCATGTGGCCTGGCTCAATGAGGCCAGGGGATAACATAGCCTATATGTAATACTGTATAGACAGAAAGAATTCAGTTTTAAAATATGCCACTTAAAATCAATAAAAGCAGAGATCAACCACCTATTCCTCAATAGCATGATGAAGGGCAGCTCATATGGTAAATTAAGAATTCTGCCCCACAGAGAAATGAAGAAAAGGAGTGGAAGCTCTGCGAATGCCCTGTACTTAGGCATGTTTGATATGAAAAGATGTACAAAGTCATAGGGGATTGGTTAATGATAAAATTGGATCGATGTAACGCTGTCCAGGACAAATATATCACATTGTAGAATTGGTTAATAAATCAGGCAACAGGTAAATTTGGTTTGAAAAGGTGTCCCAGGACACAACCCCGATTAGCATTAACCCTGCCCCTGTGAATGCCGCACCCATTTGAGGTTGCTTAAAAATCTGTGTTCTGAGGGAACAAATTGTCAGACTTTTGGGGATCAATCTAATTGAAGGACTGTCCATTATTTCTGCCTGCCCCAGGCATACAGATTATTATATGTAAGTAATGCTCTGTAAGTTATCTCTTTTATTTTAAACTGTTTGCTTGTTATGTCAAATTTATTATTTGTTTATTCCTTATTTTTCTTTATATCTGAATGCCCTGTACCTTTTGTATATTAAATCTAAAATTTAATAAGTTGCGTCCTTGATACTCTAAATAATCCATAGTCTTTGTAGAGGAGATTGCTCGTCCAGGTAAACCCTTGGAATGCCAGTGTGTGATTTGTTGATACATTTGATTAACAAGCTGTGTGTGCTTGTATGTACATTTGTGTAACAGTCTGGAGGTGTGAAGAGTTAACCCTGTGTGTGCTGGTGGGAGTCTTGCTAGTTTGTGGAACTAGGAGCCTGTGTGCCAGTGTAAGATAGTATATTGGGGTCCTATTGCCCGTACCCAATAGGTGGTGGCTGTACCTGAAGTGTCGGGGGGTGTGAGAGCGCTGTGTTTGGGGGCGATTCCGTAGGTCTAAGAACCTGTGTGATAGGGGAGAGAGACTGCGGGCTGAAATCGTGTGACCCCATACAGCAAACACCCCAAAGTCACGGCAGCTGGGAGCGCGTTCGTGACAGTGTTTATAAAACTATTGTTGCCCTGCAATTAGAGTGCGAAGAATTACTGGCAAGGATGCTGTTTGACCCCTTCTTTGGAGGCTGCAGAATGGAAAGAAATGATTCCAGTTTTCAATGTCATAGCAGTTGTATAGCAGCCTCCCCCCTCCCTTTTAAAAACTGTCAATCCCGCACATGAAGCTAACTTTCACCTGCAATGCACCCAGCTAACTTATCTCTATTTTAATTTTTCAGTGGCAGTTAGATCCCCTCGGCTCAGATGACAGCATGGATTTTTAACATCGACAATGTGTTAATGGACAAATGCTAATTTTGTTTTTGTTTTATGTATATTTTTATTTGGCCTAGTTCATGTAATAAAACACAAATTTGTTTTTTTTCATGTTTTGTTGTCTGTCATAATTTAGTAGTTTAAATTCTGCTTTTATGTATCATATACTTGGCAAACATTTGGCATGAATGTAATTTTGAGAGTTTATAATCTAAATGGAGGAAAGAATGAAAGCTGCACTAAGCGGGGAACAATTGTTCACAGCTTTAAAAAGGCTGCAGAATAGTGGTGTGAGCAGGAGGACCTGTGGAAAGCCACAATGTTTGTGACAAAAGGTGAAAAAGATGTTAAGCACTTTCAACTAGCAATCGGCTCCTCATCCATCCAGAGTTGGTTCTTTTCATTACTCATGTACATTTCACACAGGTTTATGCATTGGATACAACTGTAGCTACACAGCAGTTCTCTCTCCTGTCTAAGGACAGCAACAATTAAAGTGATCATTAAGGTAGAGAATTAAACAGAGGTAAAACTAACAAGTTGCCTTAAGTGTGTGTGTGCAGGATATCACACATAGAATATTTATGAGATTAAGTGTTCGGGGGAAAAGAAAATCTCTTTGGAAGGAACTCCCCCCATATTTTTCTCATGAAGGAGCAGGTAATATTACATGTTAGCCTGTAGTGAATTTCTCATTTTTAATTAACTTTTAAGTCAAAGCCTTTGCTGCTGCTTCAACTGGTTGTGTGTTATTCTAGATTTAAAAGAGAAAAACACTTGTATTGTTAACACAACATTTTAAGAAAACAAATGGCTATGTGAATATGTCAGTCTTCTTTTTGGTTAATGTTTGGAGTTGGGGTATCAACTAAATAGACAGCCCTGCATTAGCAACACAGTACAAGAATGATCAGTGATGAGCAGGAAACAGATGATTAAAAAATAAAAATAAAAAATAACACATCCACCCAGCTGTTTAAAAGCAATCTTTATTTGACCCTGGAGAACTTACTGATAATTATTCTATGCATAGTGTTTATCTGTCAAATAAAAGCATCTCCTATGGGGCAGGGACTGATGTGAGTTCTCTGTACAGTGTTGTGGAATCAGTGGCGCTATATAAATAAATGGTGATGATGAATATCTTTAGCCACTGTAGTTCACATCAGTAATTAAAAAACAAAACACTCCCATCCTTTATTTTCTCCAGGCCAGTGTGGTATTAAGATATTCAGAGGATTCTTATTGGACCGCTGATCATTCTCTGCATTTTCCTACCACTCCTAATGTATCTGAGTGGTTGAGTTTCATTCAGCAATACTTAGCTGCTCTATTCCAGCAGTGGACCTTATCGCAGGGTCAGTCCTGCTTCATGAAAAGGGGTGTTGGAACTAACTCAGAATCGTAAACACCCACTCTACAATAAAAGCTTAGCAGGGGGGACAAATTGTTTTTGCATATTGCAGCTTTGTGAGAGTTTGATGAACAGAGTTAGATAATCCATTAAGCAATCGGGCTAGAAGAAACTTAAGCTGTGTTTATGTGGGTGGGAGACTGCTTCTGAAGCTGGGTACACACTACAGGATTTTCGTTCAATAATTGGACAAATCAGCTGCCATCCTACCATTTGGTCAGATATCGTGAGTGTGTGTATAGTGACACGATGATCTAAAGTCGTCCCAAAGTGCCGATCATAGTTTCATGTGGTTGGTCGTACTGTTCAATATTTTCTCATCAATCGCCTAATGATCATGTAGTGTTTATGCACTCATGCTGACGATCTCCATAGCGTTTACAGAGTCTTTTCAGTCGATGTTGGCACTGAATGTCAGAGTGAGTAAATGTAGAGTGCTGTAGAAGGAATAATTCATTTGTTCATTCTGAGACAGAAAATTACATTTCAGAGTCACAGATGCTAATGAAATTTGTTAGGACATGAGGACAGCAATAACAAGGTGGTTTTAATCAGTGTGACCGTAGTGAATGAATATTGTGCTGTTATTCTCCGAACTAGAGGACCAGATGAAAAGCACAGATCTGATGGTAAATTATGTCAGTATGTATGCATGAATCACCAGACTGATTGGACCTTAAGTCGTAGGTATAATCGTTTGAGACAGCATGTCGTTTGGAAAAATTCTTAAGTGTGTATCCAGCTTTAGTTTGCATTCTTGAAAAGGCTGTGTAAACAACCTGTTAACTTTATCACTATGGGCCTGATCTAGTGTCAATTTTTGATAGCAGCCAATTAACCTACTAGTATGTTTTTTGGAGTGTGGGAGGAAACCCATGCAAACATAGGAAGAACATACAATCTCCACACAGATATGGCCATGGTTGGGAATCGAACTCATGACCCCAGTGCTATGAGGCAGAAGTGCTAACCACTTAGTCTCACATGCCCCTTGCACCTCTCTGTGTTCACAGAGGTGAAACGGGGAAGGTAGTGGGCGAGCCTAGCAATGTAAAAGTGTGTTCATGCACTTTACATGCTGTGCTGAGTTGAAAGCAGCTGCACATAGCTCTCTAGGAGATGTGTCTTTCGTAGCAAGAGAAGGCACCCACAAAAGACCTGGCTGTAATGAAGAAGAAAAAAAAAAAAAATACGTGCAGCTTTACCAAACCTTGTACTGTTGGGGGCAAAATTTTTATTTTTTTACTTTAATCTGCTTTACAGGGCTGCTGTGACTAATACACTTGTATCATGCACAGCGGCCCATCAGGCAGGTAAAGAGGTGTTTGTATAACATTTTAAGTCTAGATCCATGCAACTTGGAATCCTGCGTAAATTATGGGATGCAATTTACACATGATGTCAGTGTAATTTGCCCTATATGTGGCAAATGAGAGGGAATATCCTGTTACCTGAACCACAAATTGCTGCATTTCACTGCTGAGAAAACAAATGCATGACTGATTAGCAACACTCTACAATAATCTCTACTGTGAACTATACATGGACTTCATCCACCAAAACAGGGAGCCTTGGCTGCAGGTAACAGGTTGCTGGGTAGAGGTAATTCTTAATTAAGAAGGCTTGGCCAAAAGTAGATCACTCAAAATAACTTGCCCTCCTACCCTTCAACCACTAAGGGTAGATTGAGAAGAGATTTACACTGTAGCAAAAAAAAAAATAGTTGACAGGCAAGACCTTAATGTCATCATCATGTTTACGGTTGTAAGTATGGAGTTTGTAATACATTAGTGAAGTATTTTTTATGTATCTTAAACTTTCTGGCAACATTTTTTACAAGTTGTTTGAATAGTAAGTTTTCTTTGCTTGGATAAATGCTGTTAACCTCTTTTCTGTGTCTATAGCATAGGAGATATTTAGTCTTCTTTTAATTGTAAACTCTTATTACCTGTTCAGGCATTAATTTGGCTGTGGTCTTATACCCCAGCCACCATGCCAGTCTTTACCTGCCCTCACTTGGATTTGTGTTGGTGACAACATACTATTTATTAGTATCTCTTGACTTTTCACACTCTGGAGTTAATGTAATAATGTTGTTTTTTTAATAGAAATTGGTATTTTTTAATGCTTTACACATCAGTAAACTAAATCTAGTAATGACAAATTGCCATGTATATCACTTCTTTTTTTCTTACCTCCTTTCCCCAAAAATTGATTGGAATCACCATTTATGCAGTAAAAGTTATAAAACAATGTTTTTCAAACCCAGTCCTCAGAGACCACTAACAGTGCAGGTTTTCCAGGTGACAAGTGAAATAATTAGTACCACATGTGGATCTTTCAAAATGTGCCAGTAATGAATACACCTGTGCTCTACCAAGGAAAGATTGAAAACATGCACTGTTAGTTGTTCCTGAGGACTGGGTTTGGTAAACACTGTTATAGAACAAAGACTAGTTAAAAAAAAGATCAGTTTAGTAAATTGGTATGGAAACCTCCAAAAAATTAATTCATTGGTTTCAGACACTTAGGCTTGTCTTTGAGAGAGGCAATCACTGTTTCCTTTTATGACTTCCCCCATCTTTCCCATGAAGATGCCAGCCTTACGCTGTTTAGCCTGGGGCTGGATTCAAGCATAGCAGGGTCTCCTACTGTCGCATCTCCCTCTTCTAGTAGAAACACAGTTCAAATGCTGTTTGAGGATTTTGGGATGTTGTGCAAGGACAAGGACCTGTCAGGGTTATATGAGACATGGCAATCCCAGCTCCATCTATTTGCACAGGCTGATCAACTTGCAATATAGAACATAGAAACAAATTTATCAAAAGTAGTGCACTGACAGCTAGAAAGTTTATTGAATCTAATCTCAGGTTAAAACATATGCCAGTATCACTGCTACAGTGTACTTAAGGTAACGGGGGTTACATCCTTCTAGTTGTATTGCAGTAACTCAGACTTACTTGCAACAGTTATATAAGAGTAAATAAAAGAAGCGTACTTTAAATACAATCACTACTTCCTCTGAACAATAGATAAACAATATGGGTAACTCATTCGATCACCTGCTATGTGATTTATTGATTAGGATTATTACTATAATAGATATATATTTGAACAGGCACTTAGCGAGCTTTTAATTTCACATTTTATATTTTCACTATGCACTATAAAATATTTTAATATTTCGCTGTTTCCTTAGTTTAATTGGATTTTAATAAATTAATAATAAAAGTTTATGTTTTAACCTGAGTAGATTAATTAGATTCAATCGACTTTCTGGCTGTCAGTGCACTACTTTAGATAAACTCTGCCTAATTTTTTCTATGTTTTTGATAGTCGTGTAGTAGCACGTCTCTATATTAAATCATACGCTGATCAGTCAAAACATTAAGACCACCTGCCTAATATTGTGTAGGTCCAACTCATGCCTACAAAACAACTCTGACTGGTAGAGGCATGGACTCCACAAAACCTCTGAAGGAGTCCTGTGGTATCTGGTAAGTTGTGAGGTGGGTCCTCCATGAATCTGACTTGTTTTTCCAGCACATCCCACAGATGCTCCATCGGATTGAGATCTGGGGAATTTGGAGGCCAAATCAACACTTGGGGGGGGATTCAGTTGGCCGTGATACTGGCGAAAGTAATGCAGACTGCACTCTATTACAGTTAATACAGTAATTTTAACCAGGATTTATGCTCGCGGCTGAAACCATTTCTAAACTGTTTGCATTGTGGCAGGGCGCATTTTCTTGCTGCCATTGCCATGAACTTGGTCTGCAACTATGTTTAGGTAGGTGGTACATGTCAAAGTAACATCCACATGAATGCCATGACCCAAGGTTTCCAAGCAAGTTACCAGAGCATCCCACTGCCTCCACTGGCTTGCCATCTTCCTATACTGTATCCTTGTGCCATCGCTCCCTCAGGTAACCGACGCTTACCCACCAGGCCGTCCACATGATATAAATGAAACGTGATTTACCAGACCAGGCCACCTTCATCCTTTGCTCCATGGTCCAGTTCTGGCGCTCATGTGCCCATTGTTGATGCTTTCAGCAGAGGACGGGTCAGCATGGGCGCTCTGGTCATTCTGTGGTTAAGCAGCATACTGCTTTGGGCGTGTGCTCTGATACCTTTCTATCCTTTTATGTGGGATTAGACCAGGTGGGCTAGCCTTCGATCCCCACAGGAATCAACGAGCCTTGGGCGTGCATGACCCTGTCGCTGGCTGTCCTTCCTTGGACCACTTTTGGTAGGTACTAACTACTGCATACCAGAAACACCCCACAAAACCTGCCGTGTTGGAGATGTTCTGACCCAGCTGCCTAGCTTTCACAATTTGCCCTGTGTTAAAGACGCTTAGATCCTTTTGCTTGCCCATTTATTCTGCTCCAAGCCCATCAACTGGAAGATCTAACTGTTCTCTTGCTGCTTCATTTGACAGGTGCCATTATAATGAGATAATCAAAGTTATTCACTTTACTTGTCAGTGGTTTTAATGTTGTGGCTGATCGGTATACAGACTTAACTTCTCATAAGTAAGAGAGAAAACAGCTGACTTTATACTATCTGGTGCTGTAGTTTCTTTTTGCTTCTCTTTTTCCCGAATTGCAATGTACACAGAGACCCAGAACTGAGCATCTGAGCCAATCAGAGGTTAGAAGAGATGAGATTACCTCAACAGTGCAGAACGGAGTATTCCAAGGCAGCCTGCTTGCTGAACTATTATTTGTTTGCTGCAGCCCAATATGTATATTTAACACTCTCATTGTATTGTGGTCAGCAGATTATGTGCTCTGCATTGTACTGGTGTAACCAGAACAGGATTTGATATAGATTGAAACTAACCAGAAATCACCCCAAAACCACAGTGACTGTAGCTTCTGATTGGTCCTCCTGCTCACACCTCATCGCTCCAAAGCCATTTTAAACAGAAATGTTCTGCCACATAGGTGGATATGAAGCTTTAAATGACATTAACCAAGCTGAAGCTGTGAACAGAGTTATCAGATATCACAGCAGCCATGTATCCCCACTTCAATCCATCATAAATGCTGCTGCAACACTGATCTTCCTCTCTCACCGCTTTTCATCTGCTGCACCACTTTGCACATCCCTACACTGGCTCCCAGTGACCTTCAGAATGCAATCCTATTGAAATACTTCTCAAATCTCATATCAAAATACTCTCCCTCCCGCCCTCTTAGCTCTAACTCTGACCTGTGCCTTGTCTTGTCTGATAACCAACTTTCACACCTGCCTACAAGACTTCTCCCTTGCCACCTATGGAATTCCATACAATGCCCAATCAGGCTTTCTCATTCTCTGAAAACAAATCTTTTTTTTAACTTTCCTTACCCCTAATGATAGTACTCACCCTGCACCCCAATCTCCACTCTGAGTCACACTTGCTCCTCTTGTTTCAGCTGTGCCCTCTTCCACTTAGAATGTAATCTCTCTAGTGAGAAGGGCCCTCCATACCCGTTGTTTTCATTTCCCTATTTATTTTGTCTGCCTTGTAGATCCCAGTTTCAAGTATGTCCTGTTTCCCTACTGTACAGCGCTGTGGGGCACTGTGGTGCATTACAAATCTACAATTATAATAATAATATCTCTGCAAGAAATGAGTACTAGTTTTTTTTAAGAACCCAGTAGAAACAAAGTAAACACCTTAGTAAAATCTGACATTATTTACGTGTACAGACGGGCTGAAACTGAGTATACAAACAAAAGCAATGTTGCAGCAAACTGTGAAGCCAATAAAAGAAAGCTAATGTCTAAATACCATACACAGAACCCCCACACAATGGGAAAATAACATGCTGTAATATTGTACACATATCAACAAACCCTGCTGGAATAATTGCTTTGACAAATGAAGCAGAACCACAAGAAAATGCAGAAATTGTAAAGAACAGTGTGTATCCATCTGATTTTTCAGCTTTTGAGTGTATGAGTGCCCTATTTTTATTTGTTTTTGTGAATATTTCTTAAAGGTGTAATTCAGATAGGGCATTGTGTATTGCAGCATTAAACTCACTTAATTAAGTAATTAGACCATTAACACAATATTTCAAAATAATTGGATGGATGCAGCTTGTGAAACATTGTGACATGCACTACATAATATATGTAGGCATTAATGGGCAGATTTATCAAAAATTTGCTGGCTATTGGGCTTTTTTCAATTAACAATATTTGATGCCCTTCGACAGCATTGACTTCCACATGCAAAAACCTATTTAACAAGGATTGTGGCAGTACTTGTACTGCCACAATACCTAATTTGTTATCGCCATCTCAGGATGTCATATGTTTCAAAACATTATATATTTTTTGGTGGGCCTGGCAGTGCTGTCTATCTGCTCCATAAATCCCTGTTCTGCTTTCAGTAACTCCGTGTGAAAAAAGCAGAGTGGGATCTACCATCCTGGGAGGTCTCCCAAGTTTCCGGAAATGTCCCAGACATTCCAGGAGAGTAGGCAATTATGGTTATGTAATATCTATTTATGTATGCAATATATATGTATGTTCATATAAAATAGGAGCTTATACTCTGCTCCATTATCCTCAGGCAGTCACTACCTCCTTTCACCAAGAAGTTATACGTATTGGCTGTGCCTTGCAACTTACTTCCTGGTTGGGCTACCAAATCCTATCAGACAAATAATCAATCATAGCCAATGAGCAAAGACAAACCGTGCCCCTGATTCTGATTAGTAGGGTGGCGGCCATACTCTTGTGGTCCACATCTTCAGCAAGAAGGACATAAAAATGAAGAGCAGACTAACTCCATTCTCATTTTTATTCCTTGATTTCTCTGGGTAAGCAAAAGGGAGGAGAGTGGCAGACATTTTCTTGTGGTCCAGTTCAGTAGCAGGGAACCAGAAGATTAGCCTACCTTCTTGAGAGTTTGGGAGATCTCCCAATATTCTAGGACAGTAGGCAACTATCTACGTAGGAGAAAAATTAAGAAGCATTACAATCTCCTCATCAACAAAGCTGCACCAACATACATCTCCCCTCTTGTCTCAAAATATCTCCCAACCCAGCAACTTTGTTCTGCACAAGTTCTGCGTCTCTCATCCACCCTTATTACATCCTCCCATTCTCGGTTACAGGACTTTTTTCGGGCTGCACCTACTCTATGGAATTCTCTCCCTCGCACAATAACACTCTCCTCTGGTCTACAAATTTCAAGCGTTCTCTGAAAACCTACCTCTTCAGACAAGTTTATAATATTCCTCAAACACCCTCTTAACCTCACTACATTACCCTATTACCATCCGTTACACAATTTCACACAAGACAACTACCCCCTGACCAACATTGTGTGACAGGATCATTTAACTTAGGAGTCACTTTTACCTTTGCAGTCTGGCTGGGCCGAAATGCAAAATGTAGATTTAACCACATGTATCAAACTCCCATTGTCCCATAGATTGTAAGCTTGCGAGCAGGGCCTTCTCACCTCTCTGTCTGTTTTACCCAGTTTGTTTATTAGTTTACTGTGTTTGTCCCCAATCGTAAAGCGCTACGGAATATGTTGGCGCTATATAAATAAATGAGGATGATGATGATGATAATCATAATCATTCATGGCTGCCCTGTTAAATGAACTCACTTGAACCTGTACAGTGGGAAACGTGCTCAGGACAAGCTGTGAGCTGTAAAAGCACAGCATTTTTTTGGTTTAAAAAAATGCTTTACAAACTAGGCATGAGCGCTTCTGAAGCTGGAGAAACGTTAGCGTAGTATAACACAAGTACTTTCCACACTAAGTTATCATTTCGGAATCAGGCAACCAACAATGCAAAAAGAAAAACAGAAAGAACAAGAAATAGGAAAACAACCTGTCAGAAAATAATTTAGATATTAGGATGATAGTCTGACAATATAATAATGATAAAAGCAGAAAACGGACACGTTAACTAATCAATTAAGTAGTAAACAGTCATAAACTCAATATATCAAGATGTTTGTATGGTAAAAGAAATAAACGTGTAACAAACATTTGTCCTATGATTATTTGCATCAGTTTATAGAACAAGCCTTTGAGGAAATAAAACTTGTGCAAATATAATGTGTAATTAAAGTGTTGCTTTCACAAATGTTCTCAAATCCATGATATATGCAGTATAATGCCATGATGATGTGGGTACTGTGCTTACTTGCCACTGGTGCACATTGCACTGAATGGGTGTTTTGAGAGGAGGTTGGTAGGGCTGGAAAAATGTTTCAGGAATGCTAGGCATGCCCCCAGGGGTGAGGCTACACCCCCATCATGATGATGCTCCACCCCTATCATGACCTTGCTACTTCTCCTTTTACAGCGTTTTCAGTGCAACACAGTGGCGGATCCAGGGGGGGATCCAGGGGCTTGCTGCTGACGGCTGCACACTGTGCAGGTCCGTTCTGCATTGACAGTGTGCTGGCTGGCTGCTCTGATTGTGTTTTAAACACAATCAGAGCAGCGGGACAGCACACTGCCAATGCTGAACGGACCTGCACATACTGTGCAGCTGTCAGCAGCCTTAGAAATTATAAAGGGGGCGGGGCCTAAATCGCCCCCCCTAAAATCGCCCCGGGTAGAGCAGTTGCCTAGATCCGCCCCTGGTGCAACATTGTTTCCTCGGATACAAATTCTACACCCGAGCAAAATTTGGACACAAACTCAATCAGCCCCTTAGTGTTTAATCATTCCCAAAATTATAAATGCAGGTCAGGTGCGTGGAATTAATTTCTGACTCCACCCAAAGATCTCACACTAATATCACCAAACAATACCTTTTGAAAGTAACTCTCAAACAAATGAGTATGATTTTTGTTTTATTGCAATAGATATCATACAAAACAATTATTACTTTAACATTTTAAAAATAATGTCTCTTTAATTGTAACACAGGTCCCTAGCATTCATACCAATAAGAAAGAAATATAAAAGTCTCCATTTCCTAATACATCATTCATATCTGCTACTTTGTTTTTCTGTACATTAATACAAAATAATAATTTGAAAATATACCGTAAACTGTATTTCCAGTTAATTGCATGTTTGTTAAAAAATATATATTGATTAACATGAGAAGCAGTCTGAGTAGTGGTTATACGATTAACGAGCAAATGCCCCTAAGTCACAGTAAAATATATGGCTCCTTTATACTTTGTAGCCATATACATACTTTTACACAGCTAATAAAATGTATATATAAAATGGTATTTCGAAATACAATGCAGTTCCATCTAAAGAGTATCCAATGCAGAGTCTATTCCACTGATCAATACGAAACAGAGCATTCTAGTAATGGAGGTGACAGACCTCAATGGAGTACTTACTGCTCCTGTGGTCTCACACCATCTCTTTGGCATGCTGATTGGGAAGTTGTCATGGCCACTAAATGGCTCCTGGTACTTTAACTGGTGGATTGTAGAGGGTCATTTGACAATCTATTTGTTGGGACCTCCCAAAACAATGATTGGTGGAGCAGCGTAATGGGTATGACAGCTTTCCAGTGATGAAACAGAAGAGAGTGGTCTCTGCTGTTACACACAGTACCTCCTCTTTACAATTTACTGACTCAATGGTGGATGGAAATATGACCAACCAGGATGGTCTCAAGAAATCTGGGAAATCGGGAGAGAAAATCTTACAATTAAGATACAGAGAGTCAAATAAGAGATATTCTGAAAATTGTGGTAGACATGACAGGTCTGCACCGGGGACATGGGTCCAAAAGCAGGGAGACAGCTAGTTACAGGTAAAAGGTGAACTAAATTAACATACAATCAAATAGATTATGCTTTGTAAAATGTCTATTTATCCTGTTTTCATTATTATAAAAACAAGAGCAAGTGAAACACATGCTGGTCCATACCTCTTTAGGCACTTACTCATTTTTATTAGAAAGTATGTAACAAAGGATGTGCTACAAAGTCACAAAGAAACAGATATTGTGTCAAAAAGCAGGATTGAGGACAATTAATAAGCGTTATTATGGGCAGCACAGTGGCCTAGTGGTTAGCACGTCTGCCTCACAGCACTGGGGTCATGAGTTCAATTCCCGACCATGGCCTTATCTGTGTGGAGTTTGTATGTTCTCCCTGTGTTTGCGTGGGTTTCCTCCGGGTGCTCCGGTTTCCTCCCACACTCCAAAAACATACTGGTAGGTTAATTGGCTGCAATCAAAAATTGACCCTAGTCTCTGTCTGTCTCCCTCTCTGTCTGTCTTTGTGTGAGTGTGTGTATATATTAGGGAATTTAGACTGTAAGCTCCAATGGGGCAGGGACTGATGTGAATGAGTTCTCTGTACAGCGCTGCGGAATTAGTGGCGCTATATAAATAAATGATGATGATGATGATTAGATACTGAATGATGCAATGGATTTAGTTACACACCATTAAAGACAAAAAAAAAAAGAGAAAAAACATATTTTGTTGGATAATACGTATTTGACATAGTACCAAAACAGCAGCTATGATCGTTACCAGCTATAAACCTTTACACCTTTATTCAGAAAATCAAAATTCCTTATTGTCTATAAAATGTATAAAGTGTCATTTCAAAATGACATACAAACCATGTTGTCAAGGTAACTTGGAAATACCTGAATGCAGGGCATGATTAAGGATTCAGGCTACCCTATGCTAATATGCTTGTGGCACCTCTCGCCTTCCACGCCAGACTAATACGTGGCATGGAAGGCCACGGAGGACTTACCATAGTAACGGTAATAAAGAGTGGGCCCCGTTGTTCTAAAGAACAATGCGGCTAATTGAATCTATCTCATTGTGTTCAGCTTTTAGCATGGGAATACGTCAAGATTAAAACCTTACTATATTTTTCTTTCATGTTTTCTTTTTGCTTTGGAGAACTACTCTCTTATATTTTAAAATTATTTTCAGTTTATACCTCTCCCTGTCACAATTTTGCAGCCCCCCAAATTTTTCACCCCCCCCCCCAACACAAAAGACTAGCCCACTAGGCTGCAGCCTAGCCAGTCTATTGGCTAATCAGGCCCTACCTGAAAGACACACAAAAGTGCCGTTTCTAAAGCACTGGTAACCTAAAAGTTAATAGACAAGAAACATTGACAAGTTGATTTAATATGCAAAGGCATCTTATGACATTTACAAATACATCTCTATATAGTACACAAGTGATGTTAATTAATATCAGTATAAACAGTGAGTTCTGATGTCATCATTATCGTTGTCTGATGTCATCTCTTCAGTGTTCATTAGGAAAATATGTATTATAATGAATAATGCATCCTTTATTGCAAATTATTATACACCTCGGATTTATGTGACCTGTTTATAGGCACTTGGGACACAGAACTCTAATATCTATAATAATGTACAGATTCATATAATTTACAGTAGTGAGTGCATTAACCAATATATAAATAAATAGAGGTTTATAAAGAAGCAGCCTGATAACCATTTTTTTTCATTCTTTTGCATATACAGTTGTTAAAAATAGCGGCAAGCATAATATTGAAAGATAGGATGAATAAATGGATAGATAGATTTATGTAGAGTATGTCTCAGAATAATGACGTTTGCCATCTAAAGAGCTATTCTTAAGCGTTATTAAATAGTACATTGGTCAATGAATATAACCTTTTTCAGCAAATGTGTTATCCTGAGATGTGCTCCTAGAGAGACCTTTTCTCTACTTGTGTTCATTCATAATTCATCGCCTTGATGCCCATGGTCCATATTAGAGGACTGTCAGTTTCCACTGTGACGATACCAGTGCCATCATAGGTGTTTGATGTGCTGACCAAGGTTCCAAACTTTAACACTCCAGCAGCTGAAAAGAAGATATAAGACGTTAACTTTCAAATACTCCATACTTTAACGGGAAAGTTTTTTGTACAGAGAACTATAAAAATAGTTTTTTACTTAAACTGGACATATTCCATATTATCAGCAGTGGACAAAATGTCACCTTCATGCTGTGCTATTGTATGGCTTTGTTTAAATGAACAGGACATTGCAAACTGCTCTGAAATAAGGATAATTTTTTTAGATTTTGAAAAAGATCTGTATTATTACTCTGTTGTTTTATATTTACTATAATAATAAAATTATGATAGATAATACAGTTCGGTTTAGTCTGCAGATATCATTCTTGCTTCTGCAGTCTATAAAATTAAGTCACTCTGGTAGATTTGCTAAAACGTCTAAAAAGAAAAGTGGGTATGTTGCCCATAGCAACCAACTGGAATCTAGCTATAATTTATCTAGTACATTCTAGAAAATGATAGCTAGAATCTGATTGGTTGTTCTGGGCAATACCTTCACTTTTCCATTTCAATAAATCTACCCCAATGACTGTAAAATCGTGGCTTGCTAAAGGTTTGAATGATCTAAAGATGTCACTGGTGGATAAAATTACTTTCTAATTGCAACTCATTGGATTCAGAGGATTTTTTTTTCTGCTGTCATAAAAGGTCTGGGACACGTATCCCTACTGCATTGCCCAAAAGGTGGTGTGGTGCTGCTCTTCTCTTTTCAGTGTTTACAATCCCTCTACAGACAAGAGATACAATGATGTATATACACTGCTCTAAAATGTTAGAATTGGTCAGTGAAGGATGCAATCTACCATCAGCCCTAAGTTGTACTCAAGCTCACACAAGCATCCACTATGTTTGGATGGAATGTCTGAGCCACCTTACAGCGCCTGGCGCTGGGCTCCTCCTGAAAGATCTGTGTTATAATCCAGAATTGCTTGTACTTTCTTTCCAACAGATAATGGGGTCCATTTATCAATGTATTTTTACCCTAAAATATTGTGGCTAAAATTAATATTGAGGATTGTAGTTATTTACAACTATAAGATTGCAGCACATATCTCTAACTCTCTTCATTAGCAAAAGCAGTGCCCATAGGTTTCTATGAGGACTGCGGTTTTTCGTCATTTGACAAGTTCCAAAAATCAAAGATTTTCAGAAATTGTCCCCGCTGCCTAGTCATTGAAACCTATGGGGGAGCATTGCGGTAAAGGGATCATCGGATCGCTGCAGCTTACTTGCTCTCCACTCCGGTCACCATCGCAAATAGGTCTCTGCGCATGTGCAAAGCAATGTTACCATAGTGACCGTAGAGACAGGGCGTTATAAGATAAGTGAAATCATCGCTGAGACAGCCTCCTATCGGATGCGCTGTCCTCTGATGATTTATTTTTATTAAATGGGACCGAAAAGTCATCTGTCATCGCAACGATAATTAACGGGGCAAAATCCTGTTAATTAATAAATATGCCCCATTGTCTTTGTAAAAAATTATCTCTTTCTCACTGTACTGTATGTGTGCTATCTGTGTATACCCGTCTAAAGTAAGAGGTAATAGTATTGTAATAAGGTGTCTAAATGTATATTAGACTAGGAATCGGGCATTACCAGCATTATCAACATAAGTAGTTACTATAGGTTATCCTTGTACACTCCTATTAAAAAGAAAGAATGTTAAACAACCTTTAGAATGTGTCAAGTAAAGATTGACTTCTCCACTCTTATTTTCTAATTCTTCAAATCACATCTGTCAATTTCCTATATCACTGAATGTTCAGAGCACGCTGTATCTGACTCCAAAAAAGTCAACAATGCAATATTGAATGGACTAATTACTTACTGCCTGCTATAAAACTCTTATTGCCTAGTCATAGGTATCAAAGGTCATGTCCTAGCTGGCCAGTGTAATAGTTTGAAAATAGCGTTGTGTCTTTTGTTTCATGTAGCCACTAGGGGGCACAATTTACCTTTCTTTTGATTTAACTTTTGATTTTACAGCTTACAAAAATAAATGCCTGAATACATTTAATATTGCACATAGAAAAAACAGACTACTTAAACAAAGCCTTGTCACTATACAACGTAGCACTTTGTATATCCGTATGATTGCTCAGTCCGATCCTACAGTGATAGAGAGGAACATGCTTTGATAAATTCCTGACTTATTTATGTTATGGATTGCCTCTATCCCTACAGTATTTATTCAGTAATTTCAAAGACTGTACAAGGAAATGCTACATAGCGCGCTGAATTGGTACTTTGGATTATGGAGGGCAGCACTCAAAAATATATTAATTGTAAAAAATAATACAAATTTTTAGTATGTGTCATACAAAAAAGATTAAAGAGTATTTTTGTCCCTGTAAACATGGTGAAAAAAACTAGTGCCTTTTGCACTTTTCTAGGTGCTCTTTTTATAGGAGAATACATTTCTGAGCATAATTAGACCGATGTAAATAAAACACACAAATGCACACAAAAAAGCAACATATGTAATAAAACCAGACCTGATGTCCCCTAATCCCTTAATTTAAGACTAAGCCGAGTAGTATTTTAGGTTGAAAATGGAACAGTTAAGTTGAATGAAGGGGCGGCCCTATGGTGGAAGTAGGGTGGACTTTGAAGTGACGTTTTCCCCCATTTGCAACCATACACAGAACTGCACAAAAGCAGGTGCAGAGTAGTGTTACCCAATTCCCCCAGATTTTCTGAGGACAATGAGTATCTCCAGAATGTAGATGTACAACTATGTTCTATTTTTACTTTAATCCATACACGCTATTCTCCAGGAAGAGAAGGCACCCACCCGGATCATGTTGGAGGTGGGCTCTATGACGCGTTTCACATAATCTGGCCCTGTTCCCCGCTATGCCATGCCACGAATATTGGTATTACATAGCAGGGAGCAGGGCCACAGTGACGTGATGGTGTCAGCACCCCCCCCCCGGCATTTGCCTGACCACCCCTCCGAAATCTCCTGAAAATACCAAGTTTACTCAGAAAAGACTTTCAGGTGTCTTGTTACTAAACTGTGATCCAGTGCATACACTGTATCCCAATCGAGACAGACAAACATTAATCTCTTAAACAGAGGTGCTCGTGGATATTTAGTAATAAAAATAAAAAAATACAGTTGAGCAGCTTACTTCCTATTGCTAGGCCTGCAATAGAGCCGTAACTTAGAATTCTAGCGCCCGGGCGAGAAAGACAAATGCCGCCCCCCTAGCTCTCAATTTTAACCAAATTAACCTAAAATATTCCTAAATTGCGCCCCCCCTTCAGTGTTGCGCCCTGGGCGGTCGTCCCTGTCGCAGAGCCCTTGTTACGGCCCTGTTGCTAGCTGTAATCAGGCCACAGCTTTGTAGAACTACTACAATGTATAGAGAACAATAGCACAGCAACAGGGAAGGAACATTGCTGGGCTCCGGTATTAGTGTTCAAGCCTTAAGTTTTAAAGAAAATTACAATTTTGAGACTGTATTTTAGTGGGTAAATGTGCAAAATAGGCCAACTACAAATCCCATCCAATATCACTTACAAGACACTGTTTCCAGCAGAGTTTACGTAGCACAAGCGGTCACTTTACATTTTTTTCTGCAGAATAAAATTACTCCTCTTAACATTTTAAAGAGGTATATCTTTCCAAAGAGGAGTATTGCATGATATCATATACAGCATCATCCACTTTCAAGCAGATTATTAGGGGAGCTCGCTGTTAAAAAACTGACGAAAATCAATCTAGAGAACACCCATTTCACATGTAGTATAAAAGCTGCTTCATATGCATGAGGTTATTTAAGTTCCACTTTGAGAGTGCCATTCATGTTAGCAATGGCCACACGTACTGCACATTTATTATTATAATTTAAATAAAACGTTCTATATGCAACTTGTCACCAACTTGGTGGTGTTATAGGTTATAATGTCCAGCAGATGGCACTGTCTATTCCAGTTTCTGTCTATGAAATATCTGATTGTCTGTTTATTCCGTGCATGCTGTTGTGTGACCATCAAAAAGTGACATTTTCAAGAGTAGAACCCCTGGGGACTTCTGCCCCACACTCCCCAACTCCAGTGTTTTTCTTTTTCTGGCTGATGAATAGTCAGTCCCGTGCTTAGAAATATGCATGAGACTAATTTTGAAAAGTTCCTGGCTTTTGTAAGGTATAATATTGTAATCAAGGGAAGGCTGGGCTGGGGCGCAGGGGGGCAGTTCCATAATGGGCTACCTTGGGCGGGGTCACCTGCATTTTTTTGCCTTTAAAATATGATGCCGAGTCGAGTCTTGCCCCCACGGGCTGAAGTTTGCCAGCCCTTCCCTGAGTGTAATCTAGTGAAAGATGAGGCAAAATGCTTGCAGCTGGAAATACTTGTAACTGGTTGGTTTAAACATTTCAAGTTAATCAGTATTAGTGTTGAGGTAGTTTTTTTATTGGGATTTTTCAGATTTTCTTATTATGACTACCTTGGATCGAGAGACAATATATCATACTTGCCAATTTATGGCAAGTATGATCCGGGAGCCTGCCGGGGAAGGTGGGCGTGCAGGGGGCGGGGCTCCCCGTGATGGAATGATGCAAAACGCATCATTTTACAGCAGGGGCGGGGCCAAACGCCGCTATTCCCGGGGAATCGCGGCATTTTGGACCCAATTCTGCCCACTTGGAAGTGGGCAGATCCGGGAGATTGCCACACTCTCCTGGGAGTCCTCGAGACTCACGCAAAATGCGTGAGTCTCACGGACATTCCGGGAGAGTTGGCAAGTATGCAATATACATATATATATATATATATATATATATATATATATATATATATAATAAAGTGGTGAACAATTGTTTTTTTGTTTTTTTTTTATTAAATAAAAGTTTCATTTAAAATTATGTGGTTTTTTTTCTGTTCGCGTAATGCCTATGCAATACACTGGGAAGACAACCTATATCAAACCTAGCCCTCAAGAGCTACTAACAGGTCACGTTTTCAGGGAAAAAACAGCTGGGATAATTACTGAGCCAGAAAAATTGATTAATTCACCTGTGCATGACAATAGAAATCCTGAAAACTGGTATCTTGAGGCCTGAGTTTGAGCACTTCTGACCTATGCAAATCCATGCGTCCCATCATAAATCCAGATGCACTTGGATAAATTGAGGCACACATTGGGTTTAAAGCTGTTATTACGCTGCAGATCAGTCATTTTGTGCTTTTGTGAATAACCTATTCTGTAGAAGCAGCAGGCTGCACAACAGCGTATAAACAGGATACAGCTTTGTTTGAAAAATAATAGCAACTAGGTTCTGCACAAGTTGTCAATTCCTTTTAATGGCGCAGATATAAACTTGAAAGCTATCAAAAATTATTATTTTCGTCACAAAACAGCTATGTAAGTAGCATGTAAATGTGCCATGTGTTCACAAAACAGAATTAAAAATGACAATAGTCAGAAGCCAGGTCACTGATAAGTCACAGGTCATGTCACAATCACAAATAGCAGCATTCACAAACATTTTATCTAGTAAAATGCAGGATGAATTAGTGCCAGAGGGACTGGTATATGGCTATAGACACGTGACATTTGTTTTATCCATTCTGATTGCCTTCTTTTATTCCGTGCACTGTTTTTGTCATGATTCTCCAGGGGATGTAAAAAATTCAGTGTATTTGCAATAAAAATTCAGTCTATTTGCCATAATGATGTAATGAATATAGTCATGTTTAATTCCGATTTAAAATGTTTATATTTGCATGATTTGTACCCTTACTTCCAACAGCCAACTGTTTTTTAGCATCACAAAATACTAATTATGAAAGGTGGTAAATACACAACATGATTCTTAACCTCTGGCGTTCATCATGCACAGTGTAAGAAAACACATCCTTTTGGTGATCCTTGGGCCTCATTAAAGCCTTGCAAACTGGAATAATGTTTTAAATATGCGGATTCAGCACAGAGGAGCCCTAACAATTTATATAAATCCATCTTGTGGCCTAATTTATTATCTTGAGATCTGCATACTCAGCAGTAGCAATCCATGAAGATGTTTTGTCAAATATTAGCCAGGTGCAAGCTGCATACTGCAAAACTGCAGAGCAAAGCTACATAACAAACATTATGCCACTGAAAATTGTTAGCAGAAAAACAAAGAATGTGACGAAACAATCTACAGGTCCATGTAGTCAGCTCTTGGTGGGCATTTTTTTTTTGGAGGGAAGGAGGAGGTGGGAGCTGGGGGGTTTGTTTATGTTTTTGTTTGTCTGTTTTATTTCCTTAACCTTAACAATAGCAATCTGCCACGTGCATTCTTGAATTATTTTACTGTATGAGTCCCCAACAGAGTTGAGTTCTGTGAGACTACTTCATAGATCTATCACCTTTTCTGTAAAAAAGTATTTTCTTACATTAACGTTCAGTCTTTCTCCAATTTCAAAATGCGCCCAGATTGTTTAAGAAATACTCTCTTTGACATATTTGAATGTTTCTACTATAACATCTATGTCCCTTCTTTACTCTAAGCTGTACATGTTCAGATTTTTTGTAACAGCCCCTCTGGTGTTGCTAATCACACGTCCCAGAGACTGAAAGTGTGGTCCCAGCACTAGGACCCAGAAGAGACACACTCTTGCTTAGCAACGTAAGGCTGCTATGAGGGGAGGAGAAGGGTAGTGAGCATAGTTGCCAATTCCGCTTATAACAAGCGGAATTGGGCTTCTTTTTTTGTGAAGTTGCGGGTAGCTTGTTTTTGGGCTTGGACACATTCTCCAAGTCCTCAGGCTGCATAATCGTTTTTTGGGGGGGTTTTTTTCCTCTGTTACCATTTTTTTTTGTGGGCGAATTGTGCAGCGTATTCCTCCAATGAAGTGGCACTTTGTGGGTGGGCGGAGTCAGAGGAGGACGTGGAATAAATCACAGGAAGACGGATCTGCAACAACCTACTGAGATAAGTGCTGTGACAGACACACGATTGCTGCACTTATAGCAGATAACACTGCTATATAACACCCTCCCATTCAGTAAGCTGCTCATGTCAGAACTTGGAAGACTGCTTTCAGAGCCCTATTTTATACTGTTATATCATGGGGCTGTGTGGTATAGACACATACCAGTGTCCTAAATTACAGCATTTGCTTTTTCATTTGCCGTATAAATGTGTCCTCTTGTGTTTATAAAGGTTTTCTAAATGGAGATTCAGTGTAGAAATTAGTGTTATAGAAAAGGACGGTCCCCTGGAAGTTGGGCTTTTTAGGATTGGTTTGGGCTTTATTTTTCATTTCAGTGTTGGCAACCCTGGAAGTGAGAGAGTGACAGTCAGGGTTCAGGGACAGAGGGGAGGAGGTCCTAGGACCTCCCTTGTAATCTTGGGAGCTGGTCCATTGCCTGCTGCCACTAGGGGATATAGTACAACATCACTGACATAATACTAGTGACATTGGGCAGATTTCAGGAATACATTACCTCAGAAAGAGACAATGATAGAAAGGTGAGGGAGCATACAGAGGAGGGATGATTGATAATACCTCACTTTGTAAACATAATCTGCATGTGTGGGAAACCTCTGGTCATCTACAGCCACGCCATGAGCTAGCCAGGGCTAGAGAAAGAGGTGCGCTGCCTAAACTGTGCACCTCAACACTATACACAGCGACAGGGGGCTAAACTTTAACAAGCCTATTTATTAATTATATAAAAGCCCTATATCCAAAGAGAACAGGTGTTTATGCCAGAGAAAGGACTTCTCCTTACCTATAACACTCTTCCTGCCGCTGACCACTTTTGCCATGTATTGCCGGTGTTTTCTTTTGCCGGGTTGTTTTGCAGATGCAAGGAGCACTGGCTGGCAATGTGGTAAGTTATCTTATCGCTGCCAGACAGCTGCATCAGCAATGTTCACTAAGTAAATTGCGACAATAGGAAATTCTCTATTGCTGCAACAAATGGCAATAGAAAACTTTCTTTAGGGCTACTTAATGGTAAATGGACCCCTAGGTCTTCCTGATAAGTTTTGCTATGCAACCCATGCAGGGCCATCTTAACAACATTATGGGCCCCCGGGCAAAGCAGTGCACTGGGGCCCCTAGATATAGATATATAGATATATATATATATATATATATATATATATATATATATATATACAGAGAGAGAGAGAGAGAGAGAGATAGAGATAGATAGATGTACTTGCTCAGTGACCCTGAAGGTTATTTTTGCAGGATTATTTATTCTCATTAAGAGCCATGCCTATGGGGCCCCCCTGCCCGTGGGACCCCCAGGCAGCTGCCCATCGTGCCCAATGAAAAAGATGGCCCTGAACCCATGCACCATTAGTACCCCTTATCAATTTATTTCCCATTTATTACTGCTTTTGGAGATAGCAATCACACAGAATTCAGGAAACAACACAGATAGGCAGCTAAAGGTCTCCGTTAGGAATAATTGAATACAATGGCATGTGAGTAAAAAAAACACTGTATTTGTTCTTTTAGCCAAAATGAAAGAAATGCCTAAAATTTTCAAAATATCAAGATACATTAAAGCTTCATTAAACTTCATTAATAAAGTTCATTCACGGCCAATGTTAGGTCTATAGAGAAGTAGCCAATCAGAGTGACTTTCTCAAATCAAAAAGGCATGTTGTGCTGATCAACAGACCCCTTCTCATTCATTTTGTTGCGGCTCCGCTATGACTTACTCCTAGTCATGCTCTGTTTTTTTTAACCGTGGATTACTTCAGTATGGAATAAAAGAAGCCCCCTTAGGAATGCAATAAATATGATAAAGAAAAATTGGAAAGTGTTTGGATGAAACCAACGCAAGGTGGTCCAGTGGGATCCTGGACAGATTTTAAAGGGTTTAGGGACCCGGTCGGACCTCCCATTGGTGTACCCTGGCCAGAACATTGACCCACGGAGCCTGTTCTGAGCCTTCTACTGGATAAATTTGGACAAAAATCTCAAAAGACTTTTAACATTGGATCCCAGAGGACATACTAAGTAGTGTAGGTCTCAGACAGACCTTCCTGATGGTGGATGCTGGCCAGATCTTTGGTTTGGGGAGCCTGTTCTGGGCCCTCCACTGGATGGATTTGGTTTGTTTGTATTCGGAAACCCCTTCACCGATTGGGATGAAACCAATGAAAGGGGGATCCAGTTGGATCCTGGGCAGTTTTTAAGGGGGTTAGTGTCCCGGTCGGATCTCCCATTGGTGTACACTGGGCAAAACTTTGACCCGGGGAGCTTGTTCTGAGCCTTCCATTGGATGGATTTGGACAACAACTTCACAGACTTGTAACATTGGATCCCAGAAGACATACCAAAGGGTTGAGGTCCCAGGCAAAACCTCTATTGATGTACGTGTGCCAGAACTTTGCCCAGCGGAGTCTATTCTGGGCCTTCCACTGGATGGATTTGCTTTGTTTGTCTGTCCAGTTATACATTCAGACACCAATACCCCGATTGGCATGAAACCAATGCAAGGTGGTCCAATTGGCTCCTGGCCAGGTTTTAGGAGGTTTCGGGTCCCAATTGGACTTCCCGTTGGTGTACACTGGGCAGAACTTTGACTCAGGGAGCCTGTTCTGGACATGCCACTGGATGGATTTGAATTACAATAAAATAAAAACAAAAACGCCACTGGGCAGCCACCTCATGGGTGTGTTGGAAGAGCTGCTAAGTTGCTAATTAATTGTAAAATGTTGACTGTTACATCCAACTCATTGATAAATAACTTGAAGATTTAAACCCAGCCAATGTCGGGGATTTCAGCTAGTTTCTAATAAACTATTTTTTCAATGGTGTGTTAAGTGTTTATTTACCTTTAGTTTACTGTGTGGATCTACAGGTACCAGGAGGCCCTGACTGTCAGGGCACGCTAGCACGTGTAGTTCTACAAGCACTAGTATGCTCTGGCAGCCTCAGGTATGCTGGCATTTGTAGTTCTACAAATGCATTTTATAGTTCTACAAACGCCAGAATACACAAGCAGTTCATAGTTGCCAGGGCTAGCTGGGACTTGTAATTCCACATAGTAAACTAATGTTCTACTAATTTTATATTAATATTAGAGATGCTCACTGACCCCCATGTTTTGGATCTGGATTACCGTTGTGTTTTGGTTTTGCCAAACCGCCATTGCGTGTTTTGGTTTTGTTTGGTTTTGTTTTGCTATTTGTTAAAAAAATTACATTTTATTGGCCTAAAATAACATAATTTAGGTATTGATTTGTACCTACATTATTATTAACCTCACTAACAATAATTTCCAGTCATTTTCATTAAATTTTGACCACCTCCTAGGTCACAATATGATTTTCATATACTTTCAAAGAAAAATTGCTGCAGTTCTTGCCAGTGATAAGAAAAAGGCCATTGTCATGCCTGGGCATAAGACAAAAAATCCACCTCTTAAGTGTGGAATTATTTTTACACAAATCCTGACAACAGTTGACTAGCCATTTGTAGCGTTTTTAAAGCCACACTCAGTAGAGGTAGGGACCTTAACCATCTGGAATTCTCATCCATGTTACGCCATTTGAAGCAAGTTCATGGAAAGCTGTTGGGAAAATCAGAAACTTAGGTTAAAAAAAAATAACAACAAGCAGTCCAGCATCATCTGCCTCCCTTCTCTCATCTACATCCCAGCACCTGCAATCTACCCCCCCAACACCTTTATCATCAATATCTCCAGCACCAATAATTTACAGTTAAACAATCCTTTGCAAGAGGAAGCAAGTATGAAATCTGTCACCCAGTCGCAAAGCGAATCACAGAAGTCATAAGGAGTTTGCTAGTATTAGATCTGCGTCCAATGTCCATTATTAATGCAGCTGGTTTTAGACAGTTACTTGAGGTCTTCTGTCCCTATTACCAAATTCCATCACAACACCAGTTTACTAGAAAAGCTATTCCTCACCTCTACCAGAAAGTTCATAAAAATGTAATTATTGGGCTACAAAATGCCATTCTACCCACTGTACACTTAACCACAGATATGGGGACAAGCAGAACTGGGCAAAGTAAAGATTATATGACTGTGACAGCCCATTGGGTTGGTCATTCGCCTTCACCAGCAGGGAGAGCAGCAGCATGTACCCAAGTACGTCACATTTTTCAGAAGTAGGCTACTCTGTGTATCAGCAGATTCACTAGGAGCCATACAGCTGACATTCTGTTCCAAAAACTAAGGGATGTAATTGAAAGATGGCTAATCCTGCTTGGACTCTCCTGAGGATATGTCATTTCTGATTACGACCCCAATATTGTTCAAGCATTACAGCGGGGTTGAATTCCATCACATTTACTGTTTTGCACACACAATCAACTTGGTGTTACAGAACTTTGAAAAAATGACATGCAGGAGATGCAGTTTGTGTCCTGAAAAATTTAGGGACAATTTCTGGTTTCTGCAACAGCATGTAGGAGAATGCAGCAGCTGCAAGAAGACTAGCATTTGAGGGGAATGTACTTTAGTCCAGCGAAGTAGTCACCTGTGAAGAGAGTGCAGACACGGTTAGCTTGAGTCAAGTGATTGCCTTAATAATACATTTTGACAAGAAATTTAACGTGTGAAATAAAACAAAGTAAATGTGCTAACTATATTTTAATTGTAGACTAAATACTTAATTTGCTTCGCAAAGATCCAAGACCTATCAACATCTTGTTTGGACGTCTTCTCCTTCAGTTTCTCTGGCAACTGCTTGTTGTCCAAAAAATTGCTTTCCCAAGACACCCAGTGGTGATGCAGATGATTCCGCACAGCATTTTGATATTTGCTCTGCTGTAAAAGAATTGGCCAAAAAACGTGACAGCTTTGCCCTAAAATGAACTACTAATTCCATTTGGAAGGCCATTCTCGGCAATTACATCGTAGTACACAGACTTCTATGATGGTGGGATGAATTAGTATTGTTTGAGGAAGATTAGCACTGAACCCTGCCATCTCTCCTGTTTCTGAGTGAGCTATGGTACAATAAAATGAAACTGCAGATTTAGAACAAGACTGTCAGCCCTATTATTTCTTTTTCAGCAATTACAATTAGCAATGGAGCTCTTCTCTTCGGGTGTTACCTATATAATGCAGTAGAAGTTGCCTGCAAATTCTACAGACAAGCCTGCTTGTCTTCCTCTTCATCAATGACTCTTAGCAATTAAGCACTTGTCTTTGGGTGTATATTACACCCAAACCGTATTAGTGCAAATTAGGAAATATACAGTTTAATCCCTGCTAGGCCCTCCACCATCCTTTGCATGTTAATAGTAGGCTTGGTTGCAGTTATGGGCAAGATCACACATTTTTTTGTCAAATCCTACAAACCAGCCCAGATGTCAAACTGTTGTGGTCTGCCACCTGCGTCATCCCTGCTTGTGTTTGGAAAGTGCAAATTGGTGCCAGAACCTCACGTGCCAGAAACTGCTGCCACTGGTGCCACCCTGCTGCCACTGGCACAGGACTTACACAATCAACCGCATCCTCATCAGCGCCCTTGTCGGCTACCCAAATCTTCCTCTCATCCTCTTCTAATTCCAAAGTGTCAACCTCACTTGGTGTATCACCGGCTACACTCGGGCTGTTCAGGCACACATTAGCAGAACTGCTGAAAGGGCCCTTCTTTATGGGTACGGGTACATTATCAGAATGCTCACGATTAGACATACCACTGGTGGATGGACTCTCCACAGGGATTGGTGTCATTTCTGATTTTGAGCATACATTATCCTCTAATGCCTTACTGTTTTCTTGCAGCTCGGCTTTCACGCGTAACAGTAGTTGTGCACCACTTTTAGACTCCAAATTACTTGGTCTTGCTTGGTCACGAGTGACCGTACAAGAAGGCGGCTCAATAACATTTTTGGATCTGCCACTAATAGAAAAAGGCAAAGGCCTCATTCTTTCTTTGCCACTGCATGTGTAGAATGGCATGTTGGCAATTTTTTTTTATCTGCACGTAACTTTTCCTCAGTTACACTTCTTTTTTGCTTCAACACTGTACAAAAATTTTTGGTGTGTGTTTTTTCCCTGATTTAAAAAGACTATGTACTTTAACATCGCCTTTCCCAGATGACGTACTGGGAACACTACCATCAGGACTGGTGACAGAATCTGGTTGCTGAATCTGCTCATGTGTGGACTGCTTTGGATCCATTTTAAGGAGCCCAAACCACTTGGAGTGCTAAAAATTGTTTTAGATACTGCTGACAAATATGACTTTTGACAGCCAGAAAAATTAATGCAAAAGAATGGGGAATAAGGGACACCCCAAAAGCACTTGGAGTGCCAGAAATTAAAAAAAAAAACCCTCCTCTATCCTCCTCTTACTGCTGTAACAATTGGTATTAAGATTAGAATTGTATTGAATAGAAACAATAATGTGTCCAATTACTGCTCTGTCCCTGCGCTGATATAGCCTGTGTGAACTAACCCTGCTCTCTTCCTCTGTCAAATGGCGAATGATTGCTGTGGAGGCTGGTATTTATGCTTTTCAAATGTGGTGAGAACCGAGCTCAGAAATACGAATACGTCACATTGACGTTTTGCCTCGATTTCGAATCCGAACGGGCGGGAGAGTACCAAGCGTGCTCGGCTCGGTATTCGGATAGGCTAAATTCGGATCTCGGGGAACCAAACCCGCCCATCTCTAATTAATATACAGCCCTAATGTTATTCAGCATTGGAATTGTTTTCCCTAGTGTGGAAAGTCCTCAGGGGCTGGAGGCCAGTCAAAGGCCAGTCCCATACTGGCCTACCTTGGGCTGAGTCACTGGGCTACCTTTAAAATTTTTTCCTTTGCAATTAGCCTAATAGGCTGCTGAGCCGAATCTCGCCCCGCGGGCTAAAGTTTGCAAGCTAGTGTCTGAAAATCCTGCATTTGTGTTTGTGTGTCTGATTCCTAGGGAATTCAGCCCCATGCTAGCTAGACTTGGTCTGGTTTCCACTGTGACGGGGGGACCCCACACACTGGGTCTCCCTGTTATAGTGTGACCACCTCTGCCTTGCATAGACTAATGCTGGTTCTGTCTTATTTTGGGGAGATACCATGCTATTTGTCCAGGCTGTGAGTGCTAGTACTAGGTTTTTGGGGGAGGAAAGAATTATTATTATTTTTTTTTAATTATTATATAATGATTTTGTAATATGTATTATTATGCTCTTGATATACTGTGATGCTGATCCACTTGGACAAATATGTGCTGATGGTCATAATGCTCCATTTCTGTGGCTTTCAATTAGCAATTACGTGGTCTGTTTTTAGGTCCAATGCTGATTTCAGGCACTGATCCAAAATGTGTCAGACCCAACAACAGCAAATGAAAAATACAGTAGTAAGGTTAAATGAACCCTTTGTTGTTCAATAATAACATTTAGACTCAGTTACCAGTTTCAGCTACTTAGCTATTTTAAGTTAGAAAACCCCATAAGGGTTACATATACAGTAAACTTTAACCTGATTCGTGCAGGGTTTGTCAGATCAGAAAGGAATTAGGAAGAAATGGGGCAGGACTTAAGTAATAAGTATTACTTTGTTCTTAAAATACGGTGATGCTGATCCATCTCTGACACACAACACGAGGGAAGAATAGGCTCTGCAAAGTTGGTAGCAGAAGAGAAAGCGAGAAGAGAGTGTATTAGAGAATAGGCGGGACAATAAAGTATCAGTCTATATAAATCTCCTTAGGTGGAGCAAAATGTTATTATGTATGTATATAAACATGTTTTGTGGTTTAATATGTGTAATTATGTGCATAACGAGCATGTCTAGGAGGTAAATGTATTAACTGCCGATTTTTTTTAACTTGCTGCTATTCGGCAAGTTTGCAGTGAAAATTTAAAGCGACAATGCCTTTAAAGCCATTTTCACTGCCATTGAAAAAATCGTCAGTTTACATTTACCTCCAGGAGTATTGCAAGGTACAAGAACCACATGGGCCCACAATCAAGTTCCCCAAATTCGTTATATACTTAGTTACATCCAAATAAATCATTATCTAATATATATTGTTATATGCTGACGTCAGAGTGCAATGAATATAACAGCATATTTTACAGCATCTGTTTGCTTCAGATCAGTCACCAGGCTCTTAATCCAGCAAACACATTTTTAATCCTCTGCAATGATGTGATTTATTATGAAGAGATTGCGTCCCTCAGCTTTTCTTTTGATGAGGGCAAATGCAGAGGATTAAAAATGTGTTTTATTAATATTAGGTGCCTAGAGACCATCCCTGAAAGTGAAGTGATTGACTGCTGCCAAAAGGGCACTAGGTAAAGTATGTATATTTCTCACCATAAACTATGGTCCTGTGAGTCACAGGTATGTACAAATATGTATGTCTGTGTGTTTATAACTGTGTGTATGTTTTACTTCTAAAATGTGTGTTATAAGGAATAATGGATAATATAAGGACATTAGAAATCATCTTGACCTGCAATTCTCCCATTTTTATATGGTCACTGAACTTTTTGGCGACTTCTAAAATATTTATATGGAATACATTATTACATATATAAATTAGTAGAAGGGGCTGTCTTTACCGCTGTCCAAAAAGTTGTTTAGCTTACAAAGATCTCTACAGATAGCTACAGATTAAACATAGAAAAGTATGGAAAAAAAACCAAAATATAATAAAACAAATTTAAGTATTTACATTGTACATTACAGTGCTTTTGTTACACTGGGCCTGATTCACGTTCGGACGTAAGTCCATTTACATGCAGTATCTTGCGTGAAATAGCTCTGTGAATACTTAGATATGTACCTTACACCAATGAATGCAATTGCATGCAATTGATGTCTGAACGCAAATGATACCACTGCCTATGACTTGAAGTGTGGAACGGGCAATGCACAGTAAGGGCATTCCAACGCAGATACGGCCGATATAAGTCCTGGTTTTCTCTAAAGTATTTTTTTTAGCTGTATTATTTGCACCAGCTGCAGGACAGATGTAAGTGCCAACTGATAGTTATGACTGTGGCAGCATTTGTATTAAAAACACCACGTAAGAGCTAACTAATAGTGATGACTATCACAGCAAAGAACATTTGTATGCAAGTTAGAGAGAATGTAAAAATAATAATTTTACAAAGATAATTCTACAGATAATAAGAAACTTGTTAATCCTATTTTTTAATGGCCTAATCATTAAGCCCAGCCCCTAACATTGCCTTGAGGCTGCTCAACAACCTGCAGATGGCAGACTGTTTTTAAAATACCCAGCAAGTAGAAGCACATTTACCAAGGAGTGAAAAGGCCTACTGCCAACAATAGGGCTTTTTTTCCACCAATATGGCAAATGGTTACCACTAAGCCTTTGCATGTTCAAGTATAATTAACAAGAATCATGGTTGCAATACTTGTCTGTAATCGCCATCTCAGGATGGAGATGACAGAAGGAAATCATTGAAAAAATGCTTTATCCTCTGAATAAAGCATATTTCAATGTTTAACAGTTTTTAAATATTATTGTAAATTAATTTTTAAACTATTTTGTTATATTTTTTTTTTTCTCAAGTGGAATTGAAAGATAAAAGGGTATATTTACTATGATTCCCAGCGATTTGAAGTAATTTTTTAAAACAGCACTTTTATTAAAGACAAAGCACATCGGGTTTTGTCTTCAATATAATTGTTGTTTGAAGAAAATGACTTCAAAGCATAGTAAATATGCCCCAATTATTTAAATGGAATGTAATATATTCAATTCAGCAGTATTATGTGCAGTCTGACACCTGGCTTAAGGTAATAAGGAATTCTCCCTGCAGCTATTTTATAAGGGGTTGTCTAAAAGTGATGATTTTATCACCTTGTGCAACTCCCCAATTTCTTAGTCATTATGGGCCTGATTCATTAAGGAATGTCGTATTTTGCGTAAAATTTCACCTTGCATGCCCAGAAAAAGACTATACGCTAGTGAACACAAGTACATCCAAGTCATTTTCGGACACAAAGGAGACTTACGGCAACATATGATGTCATATTTCCATTAGTCATCTCTAAGGTATGTGATTTTCTCTCGTATCAGTTGCATCAACTACAGGGCAGAAGTGCTGATTACTAGTAAAAAGTCATTTTATGTACAGTATGCACTGTATATAATCTCAACAATTGTATGTGGTGAAAAAAGTGAAATAAAAAAAGTTTTTCATTTTTCAATATCTATCTAATATCAATATCTATCATTTAGTTCCCGACTAAAGAATAAGAACCCTTGTCCTATTACAAAGCTTTGTGACCTCTTTTTCCAAATCCTGAAACAGGTTTCTTCCTGAAAGCTATTTCAATAAGAATTTCAGATTGTCAATATAATATTTCCGAGCGACACCTATGTTCCATAAGCTCTTAGCCACTTTTGTAAAACCCTACACATACTCCCCTGCTCTTTGCAGCAGAAGCAGACATTTGGCTAGCCCAAGTATGATAAGTGGCTGCAGCATAATCTTGAAATTATACAGGGTGAGCTTTAATCAAACATAACTCCAGAGTCCATAACAAACAACTCCATTATGTAGGTCTTAAAAATAAAAGCCAATTTTACGGTGCACACAGAAATATTGCATTTGCTTTAAACTGGAATAAGATAAAAGAATGCTGCAGTATTTTCCCCTGCAAGCCATTACAAATGAAAAAAAAATAAGTCTTTTCTCAGAAGAGAGTTTTCTGGCAAATGGTTTACTGTAAGCAACATTGCTGTACATCTGACAGCTTAGCAGGAGAAAAATCCTTCTCATCAGATGACAATTGATAAAATTCTGGCACAGTTTTTGAACTACTGTCAAGAATATGCATATAACATCATCAAACTGTTTATTATAGGAGGGAAAGTCAGATATCTACATTGTTCCATTTGCTGATGTGATGTGACAATCACATGGGTCAGGGAACATAGCTTTTTCTTAGTTCAAGTTTATTATTTTAGTATAATAAAAAAAAAAACATTCCCCAAGATTTGCTGCCATCAACTAGTAGTACCATATGCTCATCAGGTTAAAGACAAACATACAAGAAGAGAGACAGGACAGAAGGAAGAAACATAGAAGACGTAATAGTACCCCAACGGTTGTGTGCAGGACTTCCAGAAAGGGCAGATGGATGATACAGAGTTGAATGCTAGATATTGCATCTAGAAAGTCACCACAATTTCAATTGAGAGTGGCTTATTAACTATGCTAGATTAATGTGCTGTCCATACTTTTGATTCACATATCTATCTATATATATCTATAGATATATATATATATATATATATATACACACATACATTATATATATATTATATATACACACACACACATACATTATATATATATTATATATGCACACACACACATACATTATATATATATTATATACACACACACATATATATTTATATATATATATATATATATATATATATATATATAAATAGAACAAGCAATATACTGCATCAGCAATCAAAAATAATAGCAGCAGAAGTAAACAATATCGAAAAAAAAATGCTGCTTCATCAATAACATAGCTAGTAATCAATAAGTCCCGCAACATTATTATTCCTCGGTAGAAACAACAACAGTGTGGTTCCCTGCATCATGTGTTGCTTGCTGATGTTTACAATTTTTTCATACACACGATGCTGTAAACTTCTTGGGAACATGCAACATTGCACCCAATTAATATGATAATTTTGCCCTTTGACAAGCTGCCTATCTTTTTACTTTTCATGTGTGCCAAGCTCTGCACCGCTTGTAAATAAGCACATAAACACTTTACATAAGGAAAGTGCATTATATCTGTCTCCAGAAAAAAATTATAAAATTTGCTTGGGTGAACTAACAAAATAAAGTTATTTCTGTTAAATGCAACCCAGGAGAAAGGAGTGAAAAATGTTGTGGCCTCCTTAACTACAAATTTGTCATAGACCCGTGGGTCACCAAAGGGGTGGTAAAAAAGAAACACCTGTCTTGTTATATACAAATGCTTTTATTCCCCATAGTGGACCTGGGGAGCGCCGGGGGTCCAGGCCTTAACCTCAGCCATCTTTTTCAATATTTCTCCCACCATCCTATCTCCATCCCCACCAATATGCTGTTAAACATTTCACTATACCGTGTGTGACAGGATGGACCGCCTATGCCACCCTGTCTGTTGTTGCTGGGAACCGGCTGGGCTTACTTTGCCACCGTTCCCTTTCGTTATCCCAAATGCGCCCTCTTGACGCAGTAGGAGGGGCTTACAATGCTGCCACCACTGAGCTCCTTCTATGGCACTCAGAACCACGTTCCTTCTGGGTAACTGATGCTGCTAGTGTACCTCGTTGCTGGTGTACCCGGGCTGGTACTCCTGACCTCTCACTATAGATCAAGTTTGCTGTGGATGGATCCCCCCTGGCCTATCACACTAACCAGGGCTGCATGGGTAGCAGGCAGAGCAGTGGTACTGGAAAAGCTTGGGTCCAAACCTCAGACAGCCAGAGAACAGATCAGATTTTGGGTCTAATCTGTAGATCACAGGAATACAACAATATTGAAGATATTTTCAAGCAGGTCTTGAAGCAAGATGTTTATTTGCTCTCACTGGTTAAAGGTCCCAGTGATCAGGTCAGTTGAAATCAGAAGAATACATTCCAGTGTACAAGTCATTGCATTTATACAGATTTGGACACAGGCTATTTTTAGAATCAGGATGTACTCTATTTACACAAACATGGATTTACATGCATTGGAAAGCTAGCCATATTTACACTTATATGTGAAATTCTAGAAACAATGTGATGTCCTACACCTGGTTTTCAGATGCAGAGAATCCAGGAGCCAGTCTTAATTAAAAGTGACAAATTTCTTTCCCTGGTCTCAGAAATAACGATTTTCTATCTCACAATATACACAATATCAAAAATAAGTGCACGTGTAATTATATAAATAAGCGCCCTAAGCTATTTGCTTTAAATAAATTTATACCAAAAGTTATTTAATAGTGATCCAGTCACACTGTGTTTTTGTATGGTTTTCTTAATTTTGACAGATACTAAAAAGCAGCTAATGTTCTCTCTTTTATACTATTTCAAATAGGTGTGTTTATATGGGTACTTGCTTTTTCATTTGCTTACTTATTTGTACAATCTTTGCTATTTCTGGTCTCTAGCAAAAGTTATTGTTTTTTGTATTATATTTGAAAATACAAATAAAATGTAAAAAATATAAAAAACAAAATAAAACACCTGATGCTAGGCAGAAGCCCCTTCCCCAATTTGCTTATTATTGTCTTACATGGATGGAAACTAGCAGTGTGCACAACTGTACCAAAAATGGTCAGCTACATGTGAGGTGTTATTTGATAGAGGCAAAAAACACAATGTGGCACTTACTTATAGCACCTAAAATCCAACTGATAAGTCGGAGGCTCTTATGGTGCCCTAGGGTTTTGGAACCTGAGATCATACAATAATCAAATATATATTTTTATTGCAGAAACCCTAGCTAGTTAGAAGTCATTAAGATTATTGTATACCTGTCCCGGCGATATTTTAATTATGCATTGATAAGTGATTTTCAATCTCTGCAAGAAGCAGTGGTAGAAAATCAGCATTATCACCACACAATGATACATAGACCCCTGTTATATTACCAGTGCAGTACCTCTGTTTTCCCAGAGGTGCTGTTCTTTTGGACTTTTGAACTATTTGCACCTCGCATGTTGGAGTGATAATCACTCGCCCCAAACATTGCTGGTCATTAATTGTTGTTGTCTTTATACTGTGGTTTGGACTATCTGCTTCCACTGTTTGTTCCCATGCATCCCTGGCTCTACCTGCTACCATTGTGCCTGCATTCTCTCAGCATCAGTTCTCAGCAATTGCCTGTGTTTTATATTATCTGTATTATAAGTAGAGATGCTCAGGCTCGCTTCCCCGAGAACCGAACATATCCGAACTTAGAAGATCTGAGTACTGAGCCGAGCCGGCTCGCTACTTTTGCGCGCCCTCGGAATTGAAAACGAGACATAAAGTCATCGTTACATCGTCGGATTCTATAAGTACCGCCCTCCAAGGCGATCCAGCGCAATTTCACAGAGGGACACAGAAGGGGTAGCACAGTTCTTGGCAGTCTCTTGTGCAGTTGGGCAACGTCATATGTAGAAAAGAAAGAGGAGGGGTAGCAGTGTTCTTCAATGTCTCCAGTGATATTCAGGAGAACTCCATTGCTAATTGTCATTGCTGAAATTGAAATAATAGGTCTGGGAGGTTTGGTCTTCTAAATCTGCAGTCACATTACACTGTGTTATATAGGTAAAACACAAAGAGGAGAGCTCTTTTGCTAATTGTCATTGTTGAAATAGAGATAATAGGTCTGGCAGGCTTGGTCTTCTAAATCTGCAGTCTTTGTTTGAAAGTATATGAATATAATATTGTGACCTGTGAGCTGGTTAAAATTGACTGCAAATTAATTGAAATTAGTGTTATTTAGGTTAATAATAATGTAGGGGGGGGGGGGAACCAAACCAAAACACAAAGTTAATCCAGATCCAAACCCAAAACCAGAACATAGGGGTCAGAGAACATCTCTAATTTGTTCCTGCATTACCTGTTATCCGGTATTAGTTCAGAGACTGTTTCTACCCAGCTATACCTGTGTTTCTAATGTTCTACAATAACTGGACATTGTTTTGTTCTACTATTCCTGGACTGAGTTTTGTTCACTTCCTGCCTTTCTAGGATCCTGTTTTGTTTTGCCTCTGTAACCTCAGATCTCAATTTTTGCAACTATTGTTTTTCCTACAATATAATGTTATACTCTTCACCAACTACTGACTCCTTTTGCTATCATTGCAAACACCCAATTAATCATAACAACACCTAAGTAACATTATCAAACAAAGTAGGTAAAGCCATATAACAAGAATATCTTCTGCCCATCCCTTAATATTTTTATTAGAGCAGGGTTGGGGAATGTCCAGCTGGCAGCCCATATAAGGCCCGCAAAATCAATTGGTCTGGCCCTCTACCATCCTCCACCCCAAAAGAAATAAAGAAAATAAACAAAAAACCTATCTGACAGACCGGACCGGCACACTCCTCCCCTCCTCGCTGCGTACAGAATGTTGGGCGTGACGTCCCAACATTTGCAGTGAGGAGCCGTGAAGAACACAGAGGAGAAGAGGAGAACTTGAAGAAAACAGAAGAGAATAAAGAAGGCAATTGAAAGGTAAGTGAAGTGGATAAAAAAGAAAGAGGGGAGACAAATGGGAGAAAAAACAGCATCAAAGGGTACAGCATGAAAAAGGAGAGACAAAGGGCAGAAAAACAGCATAAAGGGTACAACCTGAAAGTGGGGTACTTGACTGTTGCATAGCTTGCCATATTCCAGAGCCCCCATTTATTCAGTGTCTTTGTCGACACAGACGATAACTCCAATCCAATCTCTATCCACACGTCCACGATCAACAATCCTCGCAAAAAACTGAATCTCAGGTGAAGATTAAGGAAATTACAGTGCATAGAAAAGACCTGAAGAGTCGATGATACGAACGTTGGATATGTTCCAATGAGATGAGTTTTTTTAATTTCGCTCCAGACTGACCAACGAAAAACTGGAATAGCAATCAACACCAGCTAACATCACACGCCTCACCAAAGAGAAGCCGTTCCAGCCATCACATTAGGGGTGAGTTAATGAAATGTTTGACCAAATATAGCAGGCTAATTTTTAAGTTGATAATTTTGTATGGCCTCCAAATGATATAAATAAATTATATAAATATCCAAATGGACACAAAAAAGGTTTCACACGCCTGTATTAAAGTGACAATTACAAAGGGAAAACAAATATACTTTGTCAGAGAACCTTAAATAAAGTGCGACATGCATTTCTGCACTAAAAAAATATATTTTTGTGGTAGTTTTTATTTAATGACAAGTTTTTGAGACTGAAGAACAAAATACAAAGATCTCATAAATAGTATGAGAACCACCACAAATGGTACTTTAGTGTAGCTATGAAACATTAACCAAATAAGACTTACTCCTGACAGATTAAAGTAAGTTGACAGCAGCTATCTAGATGGTGCAGGAGTGTTAAACTGTGAGAACACTGATCATTGAGCTTGTGCCATTTCTCCAGCAGTAACTGATTTGCAGAAAGTGACAGGTACAGCTGAAAAGCAATTGACTTCTGTCTGGCAGGCATTTCTGGGAGTCACATTTTCTGAAATATAGAATATTCTAAACAATGTGCTGCAGTACCCTACACTTGTGTGAGCAGCTGTACACATACAAAGTTAGGCAAGCAGAATCACCACCTGACTTAAAAATGCAAATGCCACCATATTTCAAACTTTTATCAATTACATGCAATACTACCAAAAGTGACTTGGTAATTGTCTGTATGGTTTGAAGTTAACAGTAAAAAGTTAAAGGTTGAGATAGGTCTGTTGTCATACCTGTTAGTTCACAATGTTGTAGTGGGAGTTTAGTGAGGAGACCCAGTTTTAGCCTTGCCCTGGATTAGTGCCCCATGTTACTTACATAGAAAAAAAAATACATAGAAACTGAGGGCAGTCAGGGCCATCTTTTCCACGATGGGCAGCTGCCCCAGGGCCCCACGGGCAAGGGGGCCCCATAGGCACGGCTCTTAATGAGAATAATCCTGCAAAAGAAAAAAACCTGCAAAAAAAACCTACAAGGGTCACTGAGCAAGTACATCTATCTATCTCTTTCTCTATATATCTATATCTATATCTGTATCTGTATACATCTATATATCTATAGCTAGGGGCCCTGATGCACTGCTTTGCCCGGGGGCCCATAATGTTGTTAAGATGGCCCTGAGGGCAGTTACCCACTTGGCCCATCTAGTCTGCTCATTTATTCACCTATGTTAACCTCAAAACCTATTTGATGCCTTGTTCTTTGTAATGCTATTTTTATATCTATCCCAATTATGTTTAAATTGTTCTACTGTATTAGCCTCTACCACCTCTGATGGGAGGCTATTCACTTACCCACTTCCCTTTCTGTAAAGAACTTTTTCTCCTCAAATTTCCTCTGAACCTACTTCCCTCCAGTTTCATTGCATGTCCTCGTGTTCTAATACTTTTCTTCCTTTTGAAGAATGTTTCCCTTCTGTACCTTGTTAAAACCCTTGATATATTTGAAAGCTTCTATCATGTTCCCCCTTTCCCTTCTCTGCTCCAAACTATGCATATTAAGATATTTTAGTCTTTCTGGGTAAGCTTTGTGCTGTAGGCCATGCACCATATTAGTGGTGTTCTAGATGAGGCCGTACCAATGACCTATATAGTGGCATTATTATTTTTCTTTCTTTCTGCTACTTATTGCTCTTCCTATGCAACCAAGCATCTGACTTGCCTTTCTCATTGCTTTGGTACATTGCTTACCTGCCTCACCTAAAATAGTGACTCCTAGTAGACCCCTTTCCTCCTTAGTAGTTTCCATTATAGTACGGTTAATACTATATTTAGCCTTTGGATATTTGAGACCCAAATGCATGATTTATTTTTTTTTGGCATTAAACTTGACCATTGAAAAATGAGAAAATAATCTGCGCACAAACACTTGTTGGGGCTACTAGTGACACACTACAGAAGCAGCTTAGAATGCAAGATGACCCAAAGTCTTGTGGATACAGAACAAATAGAATTGACAGTCCAGCGCTAGAGTAGTGACAATCAGTGAAAAATAGTTCATTGATCTAAGGTGTGCTGTTAGGGTAACCTAATCTGTATTGATTCTAAGGGCTAGATTTACTAAGCTGCGGGTTTGAAAAAGTGGGGATGTTGCCTATAGCAACCAATCAGATTCTAGCTTTCATTTATTTAGTACCTTTTACAAAATGATAGCTAGAATCTGATTGGTTGCTATAGGCAACATCCCCACTTTTTCAAACCCGCAGCTTAGTAAATCTAGCCCTAAGAGGTAAACTGCATCTATATATGCAGAATATAGGCTGTTTGTAGGATCTCGGACGTGTGTTCCACAGTGGAACACGCCAGTCCACTTCCTGTTATGACGAGGATTGTATGTGGGCATCTACCTAGATTATCAATCATTTGTTTTACCCCTCCTGGTGTGCTACACTGTTGTATATCTTTGTGTCATCTGCAAAAAGGCATACTTTCCCTTCTATACCATTTACTTAGTAATGTAAGTGTGCTCTGCTGGTTTTTCAATTGACCATAACTGATAATCAATTAGAAATTGGCAGTGCAAATATATTGATATGTCACATCTGGGATAACTGGTGGTATTGGAACTCAGGCGGAGAACAACGAGGTCACAGAAACAGCAGTATAAGCACTGCTGGCATATTACTTGGCATCACTACTATTGCTGAGTGTATACTGGGCACCATATTACTAGTATTACAGTTGGCGTATTACTGGCCACTACTACTGCTGGTGATATATGGGGCTGCATGATGCCATAGAAGGAAGGGGTGTAAACCTGCAGCGCTGTGCTTCATAGCAAAAATTGGGGGAACAAGCAATGCTGCTCTATCCCCGAGGTGTCAGCGCATGTGCAGTAAAGCTCTCTTTAGGCTTTCAGTTCACAAATGAAAGCCCAAGCGGGCGTCATTGCAAATGCAGCTGTCCACATGTGATCACAGAAGAGCAGAGCGGGGGCTAACGGACAGGCATCGATTAGCCCTCTTTGCCTCAGGGCTCGATAGCCACCACACTCCCTGCAACAGCGGTAGTTCTGCCACTTATATGAGGCTATGTGGGCATATAAGACAAAGTAGTCACATCATTTGGTTGGGTATGGCGATGTGCTGTCTGTATTGAGAAACTTAGTCTAATAAACTATTTTGCTGTAAACCACAGAGATATTTGCATTTTTCAATACCTGAAAAAGTATATGCTTTTTACCATAGCAGGTATAAGGGTGTGGAAACCAAATAAAAAATAAAAACAAAAAGCAGACTCTAAAGTTGCCACAATGCATGTAATCAGCTTGATTTTAGTCACATAATAACTTGGAAATGCATATTTTTTTAAAATCTGAATCAAGAGAAATAGGAGATAAAGTACCAGCCTGGTTGGTTGGCTTACACTCTCCCGCAATCAGCTGTTACAGCTACAACTAAGCTCAGACAGCAAGTGATGGTAGGGATCACGTACAGGAAAAAATAACTTTAACATGTTAACATGGACGATTTAATAAACATATTTTATTAGGATTTTTACAGCGCAACGATAGGCTCAGAGAAAACAATCTTTAGCTTAGATAATATACATTGGAGTTGGGAAATAGAGGGGAAGAAGTGAAGAGACAGAGATGGAGGGGGGCGAAAGGACTGAGAGAAGACCTTAGGTGGGGAGGAGGAAGCAGGAAACTGGGGTGGGGGGAGCAAGGCCACCTTAACTACATTATGGGCCACCGGGCAATGCAGTGCACCGGGGCCCCTAAAATATATATATATAATGACATTTTTTTACACATATATATATATATATACACACATATATAGGGGCCCCCTTAACTTACCTTAAGTCCGATCCCCTTCTTTTTTTTCCGCGCTGAGTCTCTCTGTTCTGCGCTCCTCCATGCTGTGCTTGCAGTGAATGTTCGGCGTGATATCACACCCAACATTCACTGCGAGCACAGCATGAAAGAGGGGACCAGGGAGGGAGCCGGATGGCCAGCTGACGTGACCGCAAGGTAAGTATTTTCCTTTTGCAGATTTTTTTTTTTCAGCGCTGCCTCGGACGGGCCCCCTTGCCCGCAGGACCCCTGGGCACCTGCCCATTGTGCCCAATGGAAGAGATAGCCCTGGGGGGGAGCCTGGCCTGGTGCCATGGAAGGTTAACAAACAAATTTAAAGATTTTAAAGATGACTCTTCCCTTCTAATCTAGCTAATTTTGTAAAGTGTTTCACTAGTGTGCAGGGCAGTGGCAGAGGAAAAAGTTTATTGGTGCAAATGTTTTATATGACTTGCATAAATAAAAAAATACATATTAACTAGTTGTAATTAAAGCTATTTAGAGTCGCCTCTATCCTATGATTGTGAGCCTGCAATTAACAGTGACATGCCTCTAAAAATAAAGTTATTTATTAAGTTTCATTATCTGCATAAGAAATAAACAAATACATATGTAACTGAGGTATTTGAATCTCAAGATGTTTAATTTAGATGAATGCATTTGGGATATTTCTGTTTTTGGGTGATTCTCACCTTTTAAGAACTCGCTGCTATTAAGCAAGCTCCACTAACTGTTTTTATGCCTAATTACCTAGGTTAGAGTTCTCTTACATTCCACCATTGTCTTTGAAATTTCAACTGTAGCATGAGGTATGCCACTGACAGCACAAAGGAGAGCAAAAAATGTTTCTCAAACAGCTAGCTATGGAAAAATATAAGTGACAGAATTGTAATGGTGTTTTTTCCCAAATAGAATCGAAGTGTCACTCAAACCTGAAATCAATTACACACCACCCACAATCACCCGCCAAGCCCAGCTACGGTTACAGCTTGGCTACATTTGGTATTTAAGAACAGCAGATTTATGTGAGCGGAGAAGATGCCAGAGGCAATTTTATATTGATAAAAATGAGTCCAGTTGGAAATCTACTTTAGGATTCTCTAATGAGCTTTCCTCAAAGAAAATATAATAAATAGAAGAAATAACTATTTGCATATTTGTAAGCATTAAAGCAGTAGTTCATACATTTTCAATGTATCTTTTATTAAGATGCAGTTTTTGTTTGTGATGTGTTATCAGTTTCATGGCCCTACCCTGCTCCCAGCTGCACACCACTTTAAGCTATTCTTTTGCAATTTTAACAGTAACTCAAGCCAGAATTTACTTAAAGGAAATAAATAAGCCCTGGATCTTTTGTCATTAACTCAAGTTATTAGTTTGATACAGGCTTGTTTGGTCATATAGCTATAGTAATTTGCTTTGAACTATTTGCTGCTTACCTGAAAATACCACCATAGTTGAAATCCAAATTGCAACATTAGGCACCTTGGGCTAGATTTACTAAAGGGCAGTTTCGTCAAAAATACGGTGAGTATTTTGGCTATTTTTCCGGTGATTTTGAAACTGCAAGATTTACTAAAGCCCAAACCACCATTAAAACAGCCAGAATTTACATTTTTTCAAAACCACCACTTTACAAATCGCCATCCTAATTTTAACAGTGATGAACATACAAATCCCCAGATTTACTAAGCTTGGGTTTTTAAAACAGCCATTCAAATGGGCAAAATGACAGAGGTGGTTGTGAGTTGCGAGATTGCTCAAACTGTAATTTTACACCTTAATCAATAAATAATGATTGCCTCAATAATTTACATATGATTGATGCTTCCTCTTATGTTCTGAACGGTAAAATAGTTTAAACATCACGCAGTTTGCCAATCAGAGGCAGGTATTTAAAAACCTGCCTTTTGAATGGGGGTTTTGATGGCTCTTTTAACCAAACCGCCGGCGGTTTTGCTGTTTCCAAACTGCCACGCATCGCCAGCCATTTCAAATCGCAGCCTCAAATCGCCCTAAAGTAAATTTGGTGGTTTGGACCACTAAACCGCCGGCGAAGTGTAGCTGTTTCAAACCGCCACCAAACTCGATTCTTAGTAAATCTAGCCCCTTGTGTTACAAATTATCTCTATGTTTGGGAGAGAGAAACTGGGGGCTTTAAACAAGGCTTATGACAAAAACAAATACATCTGAAAGAAGGTTCACATTTGGTAACTATCTAGCTGGTCAACTGACAGACGGTTTGGGTGCCTTGTCCAACATGCACTGGTAATTTAAAGAATCAGAGGCTCCCAGACCCAGAGCATATGGATTGGAATAACCTGTGAAAATTTGCCCATGAATCAGTAGAATTTCCTCCTGCATGTGTGAATGTCAATAATATAATTAAATGGCAGATCACAACCACATGTTTTAACACTTCTCTCTTGTTGCTACGTGGTCATCTGCCCCAAAGCACATTGTCATGTGATATGCAGCAGTAGGTTTATGAATTGCAACAACATAAAAGAGATCAGTGTTTGTGGGACAAATTTATTTGTGGAAAGATTAACAAATAAACCTTTTCATTTTGAGCATGATACACAGTGTAGCAATCTCACTGTCACACGCCGCTCACCCACGGCTTCCACCCGGTAACCTTAGTATCATTCATTCCTCATTCCCTGCTTCTTCCCCAGCTGTCAGGCCAGCAACCAGCTCTGCATATGTGCAGGTAATCATCTCACCTGTGTTCACCTGTTCCGCTCATCCATTGGTTACCTCTCGTTTATAAGACTCCTCGCAGCACCTCTCAGTGCTGGTTCTTCTCGTCAGACTCCTGGCCTGGAAGCAGCTCATGCACTCTGCTGCTGCAATTATCTATTACCTGCTCCACTTGTTAGTGGTAACTCCTGCAGTTCATCGCTGTCATCTCTCTAAGTGTATTGCTGCAACTCACCTACTACCTGCTCCACTCGTTAGTGGTAACTACTGCACTTCATCGCTGTCATCTCTCCAAGTGTATTGCTGCAACTCACCTACTACCTGCTCCACTTGTTAGTGGTAACTACTGCAGATCATTGCTAGCTTCTCTCCAAGTTCGCTGCTGCAAATCACCTTTACCTGCTCCACTCGTTAGTGGTAACTACTGCAGAACAACACTACCATCTCTCCAAGTGTGCTGCTGCAAATCACCTATTACTGGCTCCACTTGTTAGTGGCAACTACTGCAGATCACCACTACCATCTCTCCAAGTGTGCTGCTGCAAATCACCAATTATCTCTCTGTGGACTATCACTGAGCATCACTCAGTACTCCTACTGATTTGTGGCTATCTATTGCCTACATTCTCCTCTGTAATCTGTTCACTATCGCTGCTCACTGGAATTTCCCCTAGAGGGCCACGACCTGCAGAGTGGAAGCTGCCAAGCCCAAATTCCTTTGCGGGGCACACAATTACAAAATTGCAGGACACCCTACTGTTAAGAAGACGGTTGCTCTCCTTTCTTGCTCTTGCTGGTGGCCCTCCTTGATTTCCGATGTACGGAAGTTCATCTATGCCTGTGAGGTCTGTGCTCGACATAAATCTCCCAGACACACTCCGGTCGGACTCCTGCTTCCCATTCCAGAACATCCATGGTCCAGCATGAGTATGAACTTTATTACTGATCTTCCTAGCAGTCATGGCCACACTTGCATATGGGTAGTTGTTGACCAATTTTCCAAATTCCCTCATTTTGTTCCTCTGAAGCGACTACCTTCTGCTTCCGAATTGGGATCCCTGTTCATCAATCATAATTTTTGTCTGCATGGTTGCCCCCGGGAGATCATCTCCGACCACAGGGTACAGTTTGTGTCCAGTTTATTGAGAGAGCCTTTTGCAAACTTCTAGGGAACAATTTAAAGTTTTCCTCAGGATACCATCCACAGACGAACGACCAAACTGAGCGGGTTAACCAGGATTTGTAGTCTTCTGGTCTATTATGTTTTTGTTCTGAACAGCAATCCACTTGGAGTGAGTTTCTTCCTTGGGCAGAATTCTCACACAATAATCACCTGCATGAATCTACAGGCATGTCTCCTTTTTTTTTACCTTATATTTGAGACATCTGATTCTGCTTACCTTCTCGGACTTACCTGACTCCAAGGTACCGGCAGTTCAAGGTTTGGCTCACAATTTTTCTTTAATCTGTTCTCAGCTGCAAATCAAGTTACAACAGACACTGGATTGTTACAAGCACATTGCAGATCCCCATCGGAAAAACATCCCTGTACTCCACATTGGGGACAAGGTGTGACTTTCTACTCGGAATCTTAAACTGAGATTGCTGTGTATGAAATTTGCACCTTGCTACATTGGACCTTATCCTATTATTCAAGCCTTCAATGCCGTTACCTATAAACTCCGGTTACCTCCTTCTCTCCAAGTGTATAGCTCTTTTCATATTTCTCTTCTTAAACATCTTGTTATTAATGAATTCTCCAAGCTATCGTCTCCTCCTCCTCCCGTCAAGACCACGTCTGGTGAAGAGTTTAAAGCTGAATGCATTCTAAAGATGCAAACTCTCCAAGGCACATCAGAATTTTTGTTTTATTGGGTTACGGCCCTGAGGAGAGTTCCTGGGTCAACAAAAATGATCTTCACGCTCCCCATTCTCCTGGCCCAGTTTCTGAGAGAAACAGCCTCCAGTTCGGAGAGTTGGGGAGGTGGGGGGGGGTACAATCAGGCGCCATCTCTGCACTGTCCATATGTGCCTGGAACGGACGCCTGTCTCCTGTGCCGAGCTGCGTCCCGTTGCTCGCCTCTGACCTATCCTTTGGATACTCCCTATGTACTATGCTAACGTTTGGTATCTGACTCAGACTGCACAACCATTCCTGTTTTCTACCCGCTGCTCTGATGACTAACTGGGAGAACTGCGATCTGCGCACTTCACGCAGCCAAGCCCAAACCTCCTTGCGGGGGTCCCTGGTGAAAACCAGGGGTGCGTTAGACTCCACACCTCCTTGCTTAGGTGCACTAATATCAGTCAGTGGCACCCTCAAAAGTCATTATTGTGACACCGTCTCCTTCATGTAATTCCTGGTCATGTGTCTGTGGTGATGTTTTCTTAAAGACACACTACCTTCAATTACTAATTATCTTTGAATATATATATATATATATATATATATATATATATATATATATTCAATCACACAAGTCCATTGTTTCAGGTTCATTAGCATCACCTAGTTTTATTCACCAGCTTGCAAACAGAACAAAAACATAAACGAAATCTTAGCCATCCAGCTACTAGCTAATACAAAGGTATTCCCTCTCTAGAGTGAGGGGCCTTGTGTCCCTGACTTAAACCAAACAAATGGAACTCAAAGGACAAAGTTGCAGTTTCTCTCAAGAGCCATCTGACCTTTTCCCAGAACAATGAGAGACTGATTGAGACAGAGCTGCAACCTTATACAAGCACCACTCAGGTGCAGTTCCTAATTAGTCTTCTGTGAACCTGCAGACCAGAAGACCCAGACTGGGGATTTTGTATGGAGCCCACCCTACTCTCTCCATACAAAACAGGGACCCTTACCAGCTTTTCCTGAAGATGAGAAACACATTTTGAGAAGATTCTCCTCAGATACTAACAATCTTCCTGGTGTTTTAAAATACAAATGGCAATAATCTAGGACTTATGTACCTGACATTCACTTCTGTCCCAGCATCTATGATGCCACATATCAGAGGGAAGGAGTCAACAACTCCTAGCACACAGAGTGGTTTTCACTGGCATGCCGGTCGTCGGGCCACTTTCAGACATCAAGGGGACACGTGGTTTTTGGGAGCTCCGTGCTTGTGCTACTGGTACCCCATCCCCAAAACAGGTAATCTCAGCTTGGGCTTGAGCATGTGTGCAGTCATTTAAACAGGAACCGCAGTGCATTATCTATACTTCCCTTTTTTTTTCACCCTTCAGCTTTGTCTATTGGCCAGGCCTGACAGAAGGCCTTCCTCGTGATGCACACTAAAAGACATGCCTGCTCCTACCTGCATTCCATGCCTGCAGTTTTCCCTTCCTCTGCTCATGTGTGCTCAAAGTGTTTGTGTGTGTATAGGCCTCCACATTACAGCTGTCAGTCACTTTCTTTCTCCCTCTTTGTGTACTTCTCCCTTGTCCCCCAAGCCCACACATGCCATCTCCTTTTCCTTCAATCTGCCCCCACAACCCAATGTCCTATTGCGCCACACCTTCTACCTCCTCGTCATCCACTTCTCTTCTCACACCTTTCTTTCCTCCTTTTTTGGTTGTGATAGGCAGCGTTGGTGGCTGCCGCAGAGGAGTGACATTAATGAACAGGGGCTTAACCTTATCCAACGCCACATAATTGAATCTGAGGATGGCAGGTAAGCACAATTTTCCTTTAATAAATTATATGGGCTTTTTTTTTCAGAGTGGATATCACCGGCAGTAACCCTGTAGCTAATAATATTGACTTTGCACAGGGAAGCCTGTTCTTTAATCAATAACAGATGAAAGTAAAAAAAGTTATCCTTTTAACATTCCTTTGATATTTAAAAAAAATAATTATACACACACACACATATATATATATATATATATATATATATATATATATATATATATATATATATATATATATATCTCAACTGGCACACCAGAGCTTGATTTAGTTTTTAGCCTGCACACCGGGATAGAAAAAAGGTGACTCCTGTCATAGGCACTGAAGAAAACTGCCACCATCCCTCCATGTGTCAAACAGCAGAGACAGGTAATCATACCTCTACATGAAATAAAGTTTATGGATCAATCTGGTTTCCTATGCATTCTTCTCTTTATTTAGGACATAAACCAGCGAGCATGCTTAATAATTCCCAAACTCATAAGTGTTCACCTTCTGGTTCTTTTAATGCAGATTTAAGTAAGGAAACTTGTGCAGCACGGTGGCTAAGTGGTTAGCACTTCTGCCTTACAGCACTGGGGTCAAGAGTCCAATTCCCAACCATGGCCTTATCTGTGAGGAATTTGTATGTTCTCCCTGTGTTTGCCTTGGTTTCCTCCCACACTCCTAAAAACATACTGGTAGGTTAATTGGCTGCTAACAAATTGACCCTTTTCTGTGTGTTAGGGAATTTAGACTGTAAGCCCCAATGGGGCAGGGACTGATGTGAGCGAGTTCTCTGTACAGCACTACAGAAATAAATGATGATGATGATGCAAATTGGAACTAGTTCCACATAAGCTACTGTTCTACTGTTCTAAATGGGTGAAACACATGGTATGATGAAAAATCTCCCACAATAATTCCGTGAATTATATTGTAAAAAAGCTAGTACCATCCTCCCCAAAGTCACAGAAAATACAGAACAGGGAAATCAATTTTGTTAACCAACTTAAAATGAGAGTGGGGTGTGAGTGGTTTGATTGCGGGTTGTGATTGGTCCTTCCACTCACCCTCATGCTCTGGATTTTGCCAGGGCAATAACAGGAGCGGCTATATGCAGGGCATTTTTCCAGAGACTCTGGCTGGCTAGTAGTGCAGCTATAACAATGTTGTCCAAAAATCAGACTTTGTACAGTTCATGTGATTGCTTTTACATGAGGTTAAAAATAGTGTTTTTTATTCCGTAGAAAATTATGGTTTATTTGTAATAACTTTTGTAGTCAAATAATAACATTTCATGTTTTGCATAAAAACATCTTGCACCGGTAAAACAGTTATATTTTTTTCGTCAGGGCTATTTTCTGCATGTGACCGAGGTTAAGTGAAATATTATCCATATAGTAAAACATATCAAACTGAAACCAACAATGTTGAAATTATCACTATGTTGTTTTATAAGTTTTATAGTATATTATTCTTATTGGAACTTACTATGGGTATAATTAAGGTTATGTAACATGGATTAAATAATCATGGTTTAGCTATTTTTATTGTAAACGGCACCACTTTTCGTGTGCAACCTGAAACACTGAGTGAGATTTGGTTGGTGAGATAGTTAATTTTTATTTTTAATTAACTTTAAATTTCACCATCTTTTATTATTTACTGATTAAGGAGAGGATATTTTTTTTAGTGGTGCAGTAAGGGGGGCATATTTTATATAGTTATTTTTCTTTTCCTAAGAAAAGAAAGATCAAAGGACATATACGGCTGTTTTTCATATCTGCCAACATATAAAGCGTGGGAATTAGGACAGTGAAAAGAGGGTGTTGTCACATCGCTTCTGAGGAACTAGACTGCCCCCAACTCCCCTCACCTAAAACATCCCTGCATTACAGTGAGAACCAATGGCAGGTGCATGCAGCAACAATAGTTCCAACAGTCCTGGTAGTTGGTACAAAAGTCCTGACTGGTGGGACTCCCTTAAAATTGGGACTGTCCAATTTAATCTAAATTGGGACAGTTGGGAGACATGTGCTTTATTACAGGTACAACTTTCTTTTGGTAGCATTTTTAGATAACTAGCATTTAAATGTATTATGATCATGTCTGTAAATTTAGACACACATGAAAAATCCATTACAATTGTCTGCGATTCTACTCATGATCTTTTCATCATTAGTGCTTCAAAGTAATACATAGATATATTAGGTAATTTATTTGAATTTATGTGAATAAAAGCAAAATAAGGTACATGCATAATAAAGGGAAAGTAAGGTGAGGGAGGACATCGGGAGGGGGGTCAATTGTTTCACTTTAAACAAGTACTTCAAACACAAACAAAAAATATACATCAGAAGCTGGAAGAGCTGCATTGCTTTTACGAAGAGGAGGATGTCTGTGATGGGGCTAGGTGCTCGGAGTAATAAGTATTCCAATCAAACCATTTAATCAGAGGGGAAGAAGCTGACAAGGAATATGGGAGACCTAGAGTCTCCATATCATAGCTCTTCTGAATTTTGCTTACAACCATTGAAAGTGGCGGGGGGAGGGGAGACTTCCAGGATTGTGCAATAGCTGCTTTAGTAGCAATAAGGATGTGGCCAGTTACATATCTCTTATGATTTTGGAGAGAAGGGGGTATAAGTGCAGCAAAGTGATTTCCAGCAATGAGGCTAAAGCTACTGAACTCTTCCCATCCTTTTTTAAAGGGATTCTAGTCTTGTTTAGTCAGATTAAGTTAGGTCTGTGCATTGGCTACAACTAGTGTTGGACCTACCGCCACTGCAGAAGGTGCGGTCACTATGAGGCCCTGAGGTGAGGGCAGTCCAGCAATGCCACTCCACCCTCCTACCGGCCCAAGCATGCTCATAAGAGCTTCTACTCTGCCTTCGGAGCATATGCACAGGTCAGTGCAAGCACAGTGAAGCCCAGAAGTAGGAGAGCAGACCTAGGACCTTCTGGAGGGTGGACAGGTAATATCGGGCCCTTCCTTAAGAAGTTGCCACAGTCAGTACCGCCTACTTTCCAGAAGTGAATGTAACAGTTACTAGGATATGAAAATTCAAGGTGTCTGGAGCAATCAGATCTGAGCAAGCAACTCCAGTGGTAATTGTGACAAGTTAAGCTCCCTGTAGCTGGCTGCTCTCACACAGTAGTGATAGTGTGGCATGTACTCCACTGACGGGTGTGCTGACTACTACTGTACCTTGGAACATATCGCTAGATCTGCTGCACACATTAAACATAGGCATTGCTTGGGGCAAATGAGATTCATAGGAGCAGAGCTAGTTCCTAAATGTGGGCAATTTTGGATGCAAAATGGGTGGGTGGAGTAAGGCGGGGTTTGACGGACTAGGGACAGATCTTATGTTGTCCAGATTTTGCCTTTAGAAAAGTTAAGCGGTATACACATGAATTTACCTTTTGTCCTCCACCAGCCTCAAAATTTCCTGTGGACATCCATGTATTTATTATCTTTTATTTATAAGGCGCACTATACATAGAGTATAGGTAAAATAGATCTCTGCATACAGGGCAGTACACACAACAGAAATAAAGTAAAATTAAAATCAATTCAGCTATAAATAGGTGTGTGGGGCAAAGGGGTACAGGAGAATTACAGAACAGAGAGGAAATACAAAGGGGATGGAGTAGAGGTAGGGAGTGAACTGAATCAGGCTGAACCTGTGCCCAGCAATGTGGGTGCAACTAACAGGATCTGGGCAATGATGGAGATGGAAAGGTAAAGGAGGAGAACCAAGGGCAGGTGTCAAAGCTAGGATGCAAAAATGGGGTTGGGGAGCTCAAGGCAAGGTGAACAGGAAGAGGAGGACAAGAGCATAGAGGGCCCTGCTTAAGGGAGCTTACAATCTAAATGGAGGGGTAGACTGACAAAAATCACAAAGTGGGAGTGAGAGGACTAGAACTCAGAATGGAGAGATGAACAAGAGCAGGTAGTCATAGGAACGGAGGAGGAATAAGGGTGAGGTATAGCAGAGTTATTGAAGAAGGATTGTGAAGAGGGGAAGAAGAGTTAAGGAGAGAGGTTAGATAGCGGAAGTGTAGGCTTTCCTGAACAGAGGGGTTTTAAGGGAGTGCGTGAAGATTTGCAGGCTAGGGAACAGTCTGATAGAACGAGGGAGAATGTTCCAGAGAAGGGAGGCAACACAGCAGAAATCTTGAATGCGGGAGTTAGATGTGGTAACCAGATGGGAGGTGAGGCAACGGTCATTCACTGACTGTACAGGGTGAGAAGGAGTGTAAATGGAACTGAGGTTGGAGACGTAAGGAGCACTTGAGTTAGAGAGAGCTTTGTACGTAAGGGTGAGGAGCTTGAAGGATTCTGTAATGGATGGATAGCCAGTGCACTATTTGACAGAGAGGAGGGATGCTGAAAAAAGCGAGAAGGGTGTGAGGGAAGGCCAGTAAAAAGGATGTTGTAGTAATCGAAGTGGAAGATGATCAGAAAATGAGAGTTTCAGTTGGATCAATGAAGAGGAAGGGTCTGATCCAGGCTATATAACACAGGTGTAAGTGGCAGGATTGGGTAAGGGATTGGCTGTGGGAAGTGAAAGAGAGGGAGGAGTCCAGGCAGAGACTTGAGGAAGAGAGGAGATGTTGGTATTACCAATAGAGATGGAGAGGATGGGAGGGAAGGAGGGCTTTAGAAAAATGGAAGACTATAAGTTCAGATTTGGCCATTCTGAGTTTAAGGAAATGTTCGCACATCCAGGAGGAGATGGCAGAGAGGCAGCAGGATACCTTAGTGAGGAGGGAAAGGGAGAGGTCAGAAGAGGAGAGGTAGATTTGGGTGTCATCAGCATAGAGGTTGTACTGGAGGCAGAAGGAACTGATAAGTTTACTCAATGAGGAGGTATACAAAGAAAAGAGCAGGGTGTCAAGGATGGAGCCCTGAGGGACTCCGATGGAAAGTGGGGAATATGCGGAGGAGGAGTCCGAGGTAGAGCAGTTAGAGTGATAGGAGGTAATCAAAGAGAAGACAGTGTTGGAAAGGCCAATGGTGTGCAGTAGGAGAGGGTGATCAACTTAATTGAAGCCTGGATGAGGATAAGAAGAGCATTAGTGACTTCAGCCAGGGCGGTTTCTGTGGAGTGTAGAGGACCGAAACTAGATTGGAGAGGATCGAGATGTGAGTTGTCGAAGAGGTAATTATTGAGACTAATTACCTCTTTTTTCATTACCAATTGTAATTGCCCATATATGGGCAATTCAAATAAATGTGCCTGTACAATAAAATTCTTTGAAGGTTGAGTTCATCTTCAAATTTACAGTGGACGGGCATTAAAAGATAAACACAAACGTACACTTCACATTAATCAATCACATAGCCTGTAAAAAATATCTAGTGAGCTATGAGTTCTCTAAAACAAACAGAATGGAAGAATAGAAGAGAAAAATGTTCAGCCATTATTGATTGCAACTAAAAATTCAGTCTAATGTTTGTTGACATTAGTATTAAAAGTTTATTTCTATATAAACTTTGCTGTATTCTCTTATACCAACTGAGTCTAGTCACATACATATCAACAGTCCTATAAAGATTTTCTAGGAAGTATCATTTTAAAACCTAATTTATAGCTGTTGATATTTTTAACTTTTATGTTTTCATATATAACACTACTTAAAGTGAAACTTGCTAAATAACCTTTCACATTTATTCCTGAAACATCCAGGTCTCCACAAACAGCTTTTGGGTCAAATTCATGCTTTTTCTTTTAATCCATTTAAAATTAAGTCTCGTCCGAAAATGGATGTCGTTTAGCTGCTAGCTTGACACTTAAGTTTGTGGTCTTCATCTGCTACACAGCTCAGGTTATTAGTGTCAAGTAATTTCTACTCTAAAAAGTCAACAGCTGAAGGTGCACAAAGTCTAAATTACAATCATTTTGGGTTCTGTAGCTCAATTGAAAAAGAAGCTTTTACTCTTGACATCTAATATAGTTTAACCCACTCAGTCTTTCAAGGACACTGGAGTCAATGGTTTGCAAAGACATTGAATTCAAAAATGTGTGAAAGTCTGTGGAAATGGTATTTGCAGCATTCATTGTAGGCAAATGTGACTGAGATGTTAAAGCATACTCAAATGACTAAAACCATTCTTTCAAAGTAAAAAAAAATCTCCTGTCTATATCTTGCATCTAAAATAGCAATTATTTTTAAAAAATGGCAACTACAAATATTTATTTTTTGATGTATCTTAATACAGATCAATAAGCTTTATATATTTATCAAGTGCAAGCAAAATGTAATGGACACTAACTCATTTCTAAGGGTTCATGCGGAAATAAAATAAAATGCAACTTCTTTCTAATTGAAAGGCTTTGATACCATGTATGCTACAGATGTAGCTTGTTGCTGTTGCTGCAAATAAGATTTATTGTTATAGGATGAGATATTTTAAGGAGTGGAGATCTGCGCCTCTGTGACTGTTTTCTGGCTCATGCATGTGCGTGGGAACTGAAAGTCCGAACATGGACTTTTGGTTCCAGTTTCAATAAAGAGTCAAACTCATAAAACAGTGATTTTTACATTGCAGGCACATGCTACTCACCACAGTTGAGTTCAGTTCCAAACTGAAGGAGAATCACCTGCGCCTATCTAACTATTTCTAACTACTTCTTCTAAAAGGGGACAACCATTTTGTCTGGCCCATTTAAGGATTTCTGTGTGGCATAAGCTACAACTTACAACTTTTTGTGTTTTATTCCACTAATAACCAAATAAATTTTCTCTAGTTAACAAATAAACCCCTTAATATTGGAAAGCGTATTTATAGGCAATATTGTACAAACTTCTGCCTATAAAATTACAAAAGTAATGTAAACATTAAAAAAATACAAAAAGGACACATGAAGGAAAGAGAGAGTCCCTATTACACTCAGTTTATCCAACATCACAGAGGCTCAAACACAGTGATTTAGCAGGAATATGTAACAGCTGTAAAGTGATGGTCAGTACTTCGAACACACAAGATATTTAACTAGGAAATACTTTAAGTGACATTTTTTTCATTTTTCCACTGCACAGTGCATGTAATCAAGCTCCTTATGCCACCCATAGCCCAGCATTTAGTGCCTGCCCCTCCTCTCACCCTGCATGCAGAAATTACAGCTTTTTTCACTGTATATGAGAGCGCAAAGTGACATATACCACTGGACACTTCCTTACTTCTGTGTTTGAGGAATGTGGTCACTGACTCCAGCAGAAAGAGACAAGTATCCTCCTTCCCCTGTACATCATTTACTACCATTGTTGGTTATGGTGCACTTCATATATTGAGCAAATGCACTTTCTTATATATTGAAAGCAAGAAGAAAGCATTAATTGCTATGGGGTGCAGGCATTAAGGAGAAGAAAAACATGTAAGAATCCTGTCTTAGGTGGCACAATTCAAGTTGCATTAGATATAATGTTCTGACATAGTTGCCCCCTTCCTGGTGTGTTGAGAGTGGCATATTAAAGTTGCAAACAGACTAGTTTAATAAAAAAAAAATACCATTGCCTGGGAAAAGTTCTTAACAATTCCACTTTGAGTGATATTAGGCCAGTGTAATTCTACAAACCACCTTGTCCTTCTGGTGCCAGGTGGGGTGTAGGAGATGAAAATACTGGTCTCTCGATTCTGCCATGTTGTGCCAGGCAGAGAAGGATGAGAAAACTGGCCCAAGCCATGTGCTGAGAGCCCAACTGCTAACCTCTATAACCTGGTGAGGGCCTACCCTCTAGTGCTATGGGGAAGGAATAACTTTAAACCCAGCAATAGCACTGAATGCCACGTCTGTATTAGTGGACATAAGGCCTGGGTTGTTTAGGTATTGTAGGGTATAGCATTTCCTTTTTGGGGTGCAGTTTGTATTTCAGTGTTGACCTGTGGCCAAGTAAAATCAGGAATAGCCTGCGGGCACATTTAATTCAGGATCAGCCTGTGGGGAAAAGTAAATCAGGCACTAAGCCTGTGGAGACCAGCTTGGCACTTGGCCTGAAACTGTTAGGGGGTAGCCTGACATTCTGAGACTGTGCTCAGTCTGACCCCATTTGTCCATTTAGAGACTCAGATGATCATTGTTTGTTGGTCCCTTTACAGTAATGTGTATATATTTAGTGTTCCCATTGCCTCAGGATTTAGGCCCTCATTAAAGGTAGGCTTTTGAGGTGACTTTCCCTTATAGGATTCAGTCAGGCTATCCCATTGAAGGTAGGTTTTTGGCATCTATTGTTGTTGTACCTGTTGTCTGTATTAGTGTCTTTGACCTGTGGGGATTGTTAGGGTAGTACACCAGTGCTAGGAGTTAAAGTTGCGCAGCATACTGGTCACGTAGTACCTTTGTTAGGACCAGGGCACTGTTGTTCTACTTTATAGCACTAGAGTGGGTGATACATACTAGCTCTGTGCTGGGCATGTTGCCCTTTTCCTAGGTGTCGATTTTGGGCATTAAAGACTACCATCAAGAGGAGGTGGTGACTATCATCCTATGGTTTTGTCTCTCTCTTGGTGGGGCCAATCCGTCCCCAGTATCCGTAGACCTGCCGACCTGACCAAATAGAGGTGTCGGCAATAGGAGTAGAGTGCCTAGGCTACTTCTGGCCATCACCTCAGACACCCCTTTCCTTCCACTCTGGATTATTGCAATCCAGTTATTTGTTGAAATTTCTCCCCTTGACCGAAGTGGCATGTAGGGAGCGATGCTAAGGAGTCGGTATGAACGGAACTGTGTATTCAAATTGATGAATATAGCACAATATGTGTTTACCGAAATACAACTCAATGTGTTTCACTGCAAACAAGCCTGCAAATGTCCATGTGTACAGATTATGATGTGTTCCACTTGCATTTCAAATGTACACCACAAATAAAACTGTGCGTACATAACAACGTCCTGGTTTGGCTACTATAGGTACAGAAATAGTGAGATATTAACACAGAAAATTGTAGCTTATTATAGTATAGACTGTAATGAGTAGTTAGTAATTAGTACTAGACAACGTAGGGTAAATATAATTGTGAATTATTGTATTAAAATAACAAATATAATCAAGGTCAGACTGGCCTGCCGGGGAGCCGGGGTATTTCTGGTGGGCCCTGACAACGGATTGCTCACGCCTGACATATTCAGTGAGGAGCACAGAGTGATGAAGGGGGCAGCAGAATGGCAAAGAGTGATGGAGTGGGAAAGAGCAGAATGGCACAGAGTGATGGAGAGGGGGAGGGGCAGAATATTACAGAGTGATGAAGAGGGGGGAGCAGAATGGCACAGAGTGATGAATGGGGGAAAAGAATGGCACAAAATGGTGAAGGGGGAAGGAGCAGAATGGCACAGAGTGATGAAGGAGGGGAGCAGGTTCACACAGAGTGATGAAGGGGAGGAGCAGAATGGCACAGAGTGATGAAGGGGAGGAGCAGAATGGCACAGAGTGATGAAGGGGAGGAGCAGAATGGCACAGAGTGTTGAAGGGAGGGAAGCAGAATGGCACAGAGTGTTGAAGGGAGGGAAGCAGAATGGCACAGAGCGATGAAGGGGGATCAGCAGAATGGATCAAAGTGATGATGGGGGAGAGCAGAATGGCACAGAGTGATGAAGGGGAGGAGAACAATGGCATAAAGTGATGAAGAGGGAAAGAGCAGAATGGCACAAAGTGATGAAGGTGGGACGGAGCAGAATGGCACAAGTGATGAAGGGGGGATGGAGCAGAATGGCACAAAGTGGTGAAGGGGGAAGGAGCAGAATGGCACAGAGTGATGAAGGGGGGGAGCAGAATGGCACAGAGTGATGAAGGGGAGGAGCAGAATGGATCAAAGTAATGATGGCGGAGAGCAGAATGGCACAGAGTGATTAAGGGGGAGCAGGATCTCACAGAGTGTTGAAGGGAGGGAAGCAGAATGGCAGAGAGTGATGAAGGGGGATCAGCAGAATGGATCAAAGTGATGATGGGGGAGAGCAGAATGGCACAGAGTGATGAAGGGGAGGAGCAGAATGGCATAAAGTGATGAAGAGGGAAAGAGCAGAATGGCACATAGAGATGGAGGGGGAGCAGAATGGCACAAAGTGATGAAGGTGGGACGGAGCAGAATGGCACAAGTGATGAAGGGGGGATGGAGCAGAATGGCACAAAGTGGTGAAGGGGGAAGGAACAGAATGGCACAGAGTGATGAAGGGGGGGAGCAGAATGGCACAGAGTGATGAAGGGGAGGAGCAGAATGGATCAAAGTAATGATGGCGGAGAGCAGAATGGCACAGAGTGATGAAGGGGGAGCAGGATGGCACAGAGTGATGATGGGGGGAGCAGAATAGTACAGAGTTATGAAGAGGGGGTAGCAGAATGGCATAGAGTGATGAAGGAGGGGAGCAGAATGGCACAGAATGATGAAGGGGAGGAGCAGAATGGCACAGAGTGATGAAGGGGAGGAGCAGAATGGCACAGAGTGATGAAGGGAGGGAAGCAGAATGGCACAGAGTGATGAAGGGGGAGGAGCAGAATGGCACAAAGTGATGAAGGGGTAGCTGAATGGCACAAAGTGATGATGGGGGGAGCAGAATGGCACAAAGTGATGATGGGGGGAGCAGCATGGCACAGAGTGATGATGGGGGGAGCAGAATAGTACAGAGTTATGAAGAGGGGGTAGCAGAATGGCATAGAGTGATGAAGGAGGGGAGCAGAATGGCACAGAATGATGAAGGGGAGGAGCAGAATGGCACAGAGTGATGAAGGGGAGGAGCAGAATGGCACAGAGTGATGAAGGGAGGGAAGCAGGATTGCACAGAGTGAGGAAGGGGGGCAAGATGACACAGAGTGAGGAAGGGAGGAGCAAAAGCAGCATGGCACAGAGTGATGAAGGTAGGGGTAAAAGAAGCATGGCACAGGGTGATAAAGGGGGGCCAGGAGAAGAGGGGAGCAAAAGCAGCATGGCACAGTGTGAGGAAGGGGGGCCAGGAGAAGAGTGGAGCAAAAGCAGCACGGTACAGTATGAGGAAGGAGGGCCAGGAGAAGGGTGGAGCAAAAGCAGCACAGCACAGTGTGAGGAAGGAGAGCCAGGAGAAGGGGGGAGCAGAAGCAGCATGACACAGTGTGAGGAAGGGGGGCTAGTTGAAGGGGAGGGAGCAAAAACAGCATGGAGGGCACAGTGTGATCATAAAGGGGCTCAGCATGGAGATGAAGGGGCACAGTATTATTTGTGTGATGGCACAGAGGGTGTGTGTGAGGTAGGTGGTGGCTAATTAATGGGTGTTATTTTGTTTGTGTGGTGATGGCAGGGCAATTTAATTTAATAGTTAATATTAATTTAAGATGGGGTGGTTTGGGGTCTATTAATTGAATGTGGGGGTGAGTAGAGAGAATGAGTTCTATCTATTAAATGTGAAAATGAATTATTTAATGGCAATGAATTAATTTATTGCTGGGGCTGATTGCAGGGAGGATAATAGGTTTATTTATTAAATAGGAATACTATTATTCCCAACAGATTTCTAAGCTCTACAGGCCCTTTAGAGTGCAAAAACTTGCAAAAGTGATGACAATAGTAAAAAAGATTCTTGTATACTCAGTACATTCGACACATATCTGCAAGTGTCAGCCTAGTAAAATACAAAGAGAAAGGGGCGCCAACATAGTGGTTTATTGCTGGGGCTGATTGCAGGGAGGGAAATAGGTTTATTTATTAAATATGAATACTATTATTTTAATGTTGGGGCTGGAGGAAGGGTTAATTATTAATCATGGATGCTATTGATTTAACACCAGGGCAGGTTGAAATTCTCTAAATGTACCAATTTTTTTCCAAACAGGACCCCCAACATTCCAGGATCCAGGCAAGCCGCTACTAATGAAACCAGCAACCACATGTGGTGAAAGTAACAAAAACAGGTAGGAGAGAGCAGGACAGTCTACAAAATGGTGACTTTTCTGCCCAAACTAAGGGGGAAGACCAGACTGTGTACTCTTTATATACATACTGCATTTTTTTTTATATACTACACTATGGTGCTAGCTGTCCTTCGTGGACATACCACACCCGCACTAGTGGTTTGGTTACTCCTCTCTAATGGCTGGCCACACCCCCTCTGAATATAATGGGAAAATGTATATTTTATGTTATTCACCCTGTATTATTATCTATTCTAGATTATATAAGGAGACATTCAAATTACATGTAAAATATGTATTTACATGCAATAAAGTTTATAACGGGGAACAAGGGACATAGTGACATGCATTTGCAGTAATCCAATTTGTTAAATGCAGTGCTGAGTGCATCAAGTTTAACTGAAAAGACCTTCAGTCTGCACGTCCACTTTTGATGCACTCGGGCTCAATTCGCTGAAATTAATGGAGTCCTGTTTAATGCAAGAAAAATGCTCAACCTTGTGCATGTACAAGTGGAGGCACAAGAACTTCACTAACCCTAGGATATTACAACATGCTCAGACATAGTGTACAGCAACAAATGACAACATCTCAGTGAAGCTGCAGAGAAGTACATATGTCTATGGATCCACTTGATAACTAATCAGCAAAAGGATGAGAGAGTTAAAAATAGAATGCTGGGGAAAGGTGATTTTTTTTTTCAATTCATGGAAAATAAATGTATCACAACTTTGCCCTTTGAGAAGTCAGATTAATAAACATGATGTGCACATTACAAGTATTTATGCAGGTTTTGCTGTTGGAGTACCTTTAAATTAACTTTATCAAATTAAGCAATTTAAGGTCTTGCCACTCCCATTGCCCTACATAAAGTTTGTCCTTTTATAGGGAGTTCATCAGTCAGGAAATATGTGCCTTTGAGCACACTGCATATATGTGTGCCTGGAAACACATTTCATAAAGTGATTTGGACATACTGACAGCTACAATTTATCAACATAAATTACTGTGCTTAGTTGAAGAGCTCTTGTCATTTGACGACAGTGAACTTCTGAAATTGGCTACTGCCCTCTTCAGTGATCATCTCAGTGTTTTTTTCTTTTTTTTAAGCTAGCGATATCCACAGCTAAAAGACACTCAGAACATAACTAGAGAAGGAAACAACCAGGTTCTTTGTGCAAAAGCTGGCAACACAGTTCTCCTACATCTCTAGAATTGGGTTACATTCTGAGTAGTTATAGTAATGTATTATATTATTTGCGAAACATTTCTTGAAGAGGTAGGAGAAGAGTACTTTTGTTTGATAAAGAACAATATCATTGAGCTGGTGGTAAGTTGTAAGCCTTTGACTGACAGACACAAAATTGGAGTCTAGTATGAACTGAGTTTCTGTAATTTTTCCTAAATTATGAGAATGGTAAAAAGGGACCACATAGTAATGATTTTATAGGGTAGAAATGCAAAATAAAACAAAGAATAACATGGTGACATTTAAATGTAGCATACTACATAAACAATCGGCCAATGTAGTTAGTCAGCGTTAAAAGGATCTCCACCTTGGAGTTTTCTTACATACATCCCCCTTTTCCCAGACATAGCAATCAGCAGATATTTCTCTCTTGAAACCTCCACCAAAAAGTCTCAGCTGCCTCTGTAACTTTTCTTTATGTTAATTTAGTCCTTCAGTGTTGGATTCACTTTTAACTAATAAGAAGCCTGACTGGTCTGGCTAGTCCAAAAATCTGGTCATCCAATGACTAGAGTATGCATGGAATCGCTGACTGACCAGAACGTCTTAATCTCTTGTGAATAGGAGATGTTTAATGATACTGACACCAGGCAGATGACAGATGCAAACAACTTCTTGCTGTAAAAATTTTGCTTTTTATTGTTCACATCACAAATAACACAGTAGACTTTTGTCAGAATGAAACCAGGCAACCCTCACTCTAGCTAGACATTTTGCCATTTTCTTCCCAGGTCATCCATTATTGGTGATGAGATTAAATTCAAGCAGACCTAGGAATCGCTACAGATGAGCTTAATTTACACTTTTAAACTATATGCAGTTTTCCTAAGAATTGCTTTGTTACATAATGTTGGAAAGTACTACACTATGATCACTCTCCATTCCTGTTTGTTTTATTACACTGGTCATTTTAATGCCAATCATAATAGTGATTTTGGGGTAACTTTGTGGTGCTGATGCCGAATATTGGTTTTGCTAGATTGGCTTTCATTTTCAGAGAATTGGTACCCCATTGAAAAACATAAAAATGCCAAAAATGCAATGGTCAAGCAGAGTCTACTTACAAATCGCACTGAAATTGTCTCATATCATACAAAAGTAAACACATGAAATGCATAATGGCATTTTATACAGTATAACAACAGATAAGCATAGTAAGCTGATTCGGACAATTACAATTAATGAAAGTAAAACGCTGATTGTATGATTTTATTTTATCTGGGTTATCAGGACAATCACTTTGGAGGCTCCAGCAATATTCAGTGATCATGTGACTGTCCCTTGTGCCTTGATACCTATCCTCCATCACCTTAATATCTTGATGAAACTTCTCCCCTAAAATCTCCAAAACTATCCTGAAATCTGTGGCTAGGGAGAAAGTGTACCTTTATGCTCATATTAGTACCCAAATTTTAAAAGTTTGTGAGCATGTTTTGCACCAGTTCTTCATTTGTTTGCTTTGGGGTTAGAAGTTCTTAACAGAGACATAACTGCACCAGACAAAAGCTTCAACACCATTCAAAAGTTTTGTTAAATTAGAATCCTTGATAAGTTTAACAATTTGAGAGCCATCAAACATTCCAGTTGTTATTTTTTCCATACTTAGTTCAGGGAACGATCTACAAATGTATTTGAAGCAATCACCATCTTTGTCCAAGGCCTTAACAAATTGTTAGTCCCACCTTCATATGGAGTGGTGCGAGAATTATTTTGTTTTCTTTGTCAACCAATGGCTCATTAATGATGTTCACTTATCCTACAGTCATGTTTTCTCTTGAAGGCCATGTCACTTTTTCCCCCAATAATCTGGCTTCGTTCTACTATCTCATAACCATTTGAAACAAGAAGTTTACCATCTTTAGATCAAAAAGACAAAAAAAAAAACAACAAAAGACAAATGGTGCTCATAATAGCAGAGCTTTTACAAGACCATTTTGATATTTTCATATTCTTCTTTAAGTTTTGCAATTGGAAGAGATGCATATCAGTTGCCATTGTACAATAAAACACATTTCAAGCTTCTACTGGAGCGGTCTATAAAAAGCTACCAATCTTCTGGTCAATATTCCATTCCCATTTGAAGTAGAAGTCCAGGGATTTTATTGCAGTATACAAGTTCTTTACTTGACTTATTTACACTAAATACATGGATACAAATATATTACATGGTCGAGAAACAAGACAAATAAAATATACAACACAAATTGCTAAACTGCTGGTTGGGTGACTGAGCACTTATGTACGCATGGGGAATTATTCTAGAATGATCGCAAAATGAACACCTAGAATATTTGCGTATCTCACCTACTAGAATGTTCTGGTAGATTCCCATATGCACGCATTATATCTAAGTTCCCTATTAATTAAAAGTATCCATTATCTCAATAAGTACAGACAATTCAAGAAAATATGTTCATTATTGAATTCATCAATTACAAAATGCACTAAATTCATTCAAATAACCTTAGTAACTAAAAAAAAAAAAATGTTTTCTTTTGTTGGGCTGTGTTATGTTTAGATTACCCCTTTGCTGGTTGAGGGGATTGGGTTGGAATAGCTGCTATTTGATTTATATCTAACTGTTATTTGATTTGGTTAAATGCAAAGTGTCCTGGTGCACAGTATCTATAAACAGTAATAGATAGGTACAGAGAGCAGGCATCCAAGAGGGTCTTCAAAAAGGTGAACAAAGGGTACAATTTATTATCAACATTTTGGACCCTTTATCAAGATCCGGAATTAGTCTGTAATATGATAAATAAATTTAACCCTTTGTTCACCTTGTCTAAGACGCTTTGTGTAACATTCAATTCAGCATAAGGTGTCTCTGGAACCTCCGCGGAGACACCTCGCGCCGATGTTATAGCAGGAGTCTCTGCTCATATTTTATCGCACCCCACAGAGGTGAGCAGACAAATGAGCATAGCTTCCTACCAAAATTGGTGGCAATGCATGCAGCTGGACATCACTGTGATATCCATGCACCACATCGCTGGCAATTAAATCTCCTCCTTTGAGTTACATGTTTTATTCTGTGTACCCAATTTTAATTATAGATTGCTAAATTGTTGTATATATGTAATATTATATCACTGAAAAAATAACAATATTATTTAAATCTTCACAACATGGAATATATTATTATTGCACAATTTTCTTTCTTAGGACCAAACTATGGGCAAACAATGAGATCTCTTAGTGTCAATGCATCTACTGCATTATTGCCTATAATTGCCGTTTTTAAATAAATCTGCATGCAAAAAAGTCATTAAAAAGGCTGATGGAAAGGTTGAAGAGAAATTAAAAGAGAATTGATGAGGACCTGCTGGTGATTATCATTTCAGCTGTTAGTAACCAGCTTACAAAACACTAATTGCTAATGGGAAAGGAGAGGAAACCTGGACTCATTATTATTAAATGACTGAAGTGCCCAGAAAAAGAACTTTTAATTAATAACAGTAATTTGTATTTAAAGAGCAGCGTTCATTTTCAAAGATCATATTTTGATTGCTTGCATTAACGCATCCACCCAAGGGTGGAGTACTGGCAGTACATTACAGTAACCTAATGTTATTTGTCTTGCTTCATTATGAATAAATAAATGAACAACAAATTTATATATATATATATATATATATATATATATATATATATATATATATATATATATATATATATATATCTGGCAGTGTGTTGTACCTGGAGATTTTTAAAGCAAACTCAGGAGAGTTTGCTTAATCGCAGCGTCATACATTTGAGACTTGTATAGCTAGAGCGGAAAACAGTCGGGATGTGTGTAATGGAGCAAATATTCCGCTGAATATTTTTGATAATTTTGCTCATCTTTACAATTTGCCATAACATTCAGGTCAGTCAGCCCAATCACAGTACATGGAAAGAAAGAAGCTAATAGGCAAGTAGTAACATTTGTGTAGACTAATAAAAGAAGCTTATAGCCCTTTCTACACTCATTCTTCCCGAATTACACAAAGAAAAATGTTTGTGGATGTTAACTGTGACTATTAGTTGCCCAGGCTACTGTACACTTGTGTGCACACTGCATTCACAATAGAAGTGTGTAAATAGTACTGTAGCATTTCTTGTCTGATTTATTTTACTTTTTTCTTACACATTTTATACCCTCATGAGAACACACAATAATCACAAACCACAATTTTTGTTCTGTACTAGTGCCCTTGCCTTTGTAGGTGTAGATAGACCAAGGAATGTAATATCAGCCAGTGAGTTTGTTAAAATACCACAAATGGAAAATGGAGTTTTTTTTTTTACTGTATCTGAATGGGAGTCTGTGCTAATGTGTTGCCAGGAAAAGCTTAACAGGCTCTTCACATAGCTTCCAACTGTTTTGATTTGAGGGCCAAAAGAGGGGCAGGGCTTAACAAAGGTTGGTGGTGTTTTATCCAAATGTATCCATTTGTGCAGGACAGGGTAGGGACTTATTTTGTCCTGATTTCAGGATTCTAAATGTTGCATTCATGCAGACAAAGCAAAAAGCATCAGACAGGGGCGCACGCAGGGGGGGGGGGGGGTTTCTGGTTCTCCAGAAACCCCTAACCTCCGCGAAGATCGGGGGCTAAACAGTGACCTTACATAGCGGCACTGTACTGTACAGCAGCCGCGGCGCTGTCAAAGAAGCGTCCGCAGCGGTGCTATATTGTAGTACAATACAGAATGCTTCTATGACAGCGCCACGGCTGCTGTACAATACAGTGCCGCCGAAATGGAAACTTTTCTTCAGGGGAGTAGATGATCTCAGTATCAGGCCGGCTGGTCCGGATGAAGCATATGCCCGGAGTGTTGGCGGCTAGACTATCTGCATGTTCTGTGGAGTCTCCATCACTGGGGTAGAAGACTGTACAGGATGAAACAGCACGAAACATGGCAATATCTTCCAGAGCCATCTGAGAGGGTCCATCCTCACCAATACGCAGCAGCTCCCCCTTTTAAAATCCTGCGTGCGCCCCTGTCAGAGGACCCCAAAAACGAAAAAGGAGATGAGCTTCAGCATCAAGCGGGGGCTCAGGGGCAGAAAGAGAACATATATAAAAAATAGGAAATAGGAAATAGCAATGAAATGCATCTTCAGCCTTAATGTGTGCTGCTCCTGTCTCTGAATCCAGATAACGAGAAGATGCCATATCATACAGCCTAGCTGTGATACACCAGGTATTATATACTTTCTGTATTATAATAAATACAGTGCACCATGGAAGTGCTCCCTGTCTTTGTACTGTTATAGATTGATGCTTAGCCCGTTGAGATCGGGTGATTTGTGGGGAAGTTGCAAACTGTTTATCGAGTCTTTGTGATTGAATAAATGCACAACTGAGAACAGTTGCTAGGAATTTGAGTTACAAATGAAAAAAAGCAACATATTATGCTATATATATTTTAGTGGCACTTTTATTGCCGAGGCCATACAAAATATAGGTACTGTACTTGGTATTGAACAATTTTGGATAAGTACAAAAAAATAATTAATGAAAACACAAAGTTTCAGTGACTGTTTCACTTGCAAACAACCATTTCCTTTTTTGTGACAGAGTTATACGAAAACAAACACTATTTGTATGAAAAGATACGATAGGAAATCAGATTCTGCAGTTTCCTGTATTTCTTCTTCTTTTAATTAAAACTTGCGACAGTGGCTGCAACACTGTTATAAAAAAACAAATTCTAACCTGCTCTTTATGAAGGACATAAATCCTAGTCATTAATTGTACTCAAATGCATTTGACATATTTTTTCGCACTCTTAATTGATCCATAGTTGGGCATTTGGGATATAATGCCACTGTGAATTAGACAGATCCTTTTCATTGTCTTACAAAAGGGCTTTAATCTTAGTTAAAGGTATTCAAGCTTTTAAGATTTGTTCTCACTGCATCAAGCAAAAATTTGATAGCTCAATTGCTTGAAAAAACATTAGTTTAAGCGAAAAAAAAAGAATAAAGACTTGTATTTTTCCATTATTAAGAGATAATATAATGTGATCTGAATTTGACTCTCATACATTTGATCTATTATCAAACATTCAAACATTTGAAACGGTAAAACAATTTATTGAGCTAGTATTTTCTTGTGCTACAAAGATAAATCATGTGTGGTAGACAGTAAAAATTAAACTGCGTGAGATGAATTTCTGTCAATGTTCCTCTGCATTGTCTGTCGTATTTAAAGGTTCAACAGAATAGCAATATTGCATTTACTTAATTAATTACCTTATCTGTATTTATTTTAAGTGACTTGTGTGATGCTGCACATCTGTATATTTAATGGCTGATGCATGCACAGATACACGTCCCATCAAGCCTGTTCATCTGCATCAGATATGCTTGCCTACCACAAGTGAAACAGTCACAAAAGACTTGGATTGCTATCACATTTAGCCTACTATACTCATGTATTTAAGTTTCTAAATTTTTCTCCAAAAACACTGCTCATTTGAACCCCACATTTTCATTATTTTTTCGGCAGCAGGGGCGGGCTGGCCCTGGTGGCAGGGGAGCATCGGTCCCCCGGGCCGCCCCTAGGATGGCAAATGACCTGATTTTGACCCACGGTCGCATCACATGACACGTGATGCGGCTGCGTCATTGGACGCTGTCACATCGCGTGTCATGTGATGCGGCCGCCTGTGCGCCCCCCCGGGCTGATATATGCCAGCCCGCGCCTGCGAGGCACTGATGGGCAGGGTGCCTCAAATAGCATCATTTCAGCCCTGCTAAGTGGGGAGGATACGGAGGAATGTCCTGCTCTCTCGGGAGTCCTACCTGGAATTTCTGAGTCTCCTGCACATTACGGGAAAAGTGTCATGTAGGGGACTTAGTTGAAACGGATTGGAAAAGTACTTATAACCAAGATTGTACTATTTTGAAAATAATCCAGTAATACTTTCATGATTGCTCTCTTGAGTATTTGGTCTACCACTAACTGCTAGAATAGGCAATTTATTACAAGAAAACACAGCAATATGTGCAATAAGTGGAATCGCAGGGAGTCGATTAGTATGGCATAAAAAAGGGAAACAATTGCAGTGGGTGTAATGAGAAACAGAATTATAAAATAAAGGATGTATAGTCAGGTGCTCACCTGAGCAACAGTGAGCAAGAACGTCAGCTCACTTAGCGGCACTTATGCTCACTACAGCATCCCCACAGTTTTGGGAGAGGTAATAGTCCATAGGAGTATACTCAAGTCGCCCATTACAAATGCTGAAACTATTTATCAGAGACTTGGCACTTTCATAGTAACCTGATTTTAGAATTGAATTATGCCCATTTTGACAAACAGGCACATGGTAAAATGTCTTTATCAAAATCTGATGTTCACCTACGCAGTAGCTTTCTCAGAGGCAGTATAGATCATTTCCACAAGTGCATATGTGCAATGCATATTATTGTGCAAATTTAAATGTACCGGTTTCTCTGCTAAGCAAACACATAAGGAACGGTCTTGTAAGTTCAATCTGTGCCTATTTTTGTACCATTGTGTAGCCGGCTGTAAATATGCATGGTGGAAATAGTAAATACACAACTCTAAAGTCTTGCTTATTTCTACTTTAGGACAACATTCTTCACTAAACTTTTTGATTTTTTTTTCTCCTAAACTATTGGACAGTTTAGCATCATTTAAGTATTAAATTAAGCAAGGCAGTGAGGACACATCTTTATTACATTTATCAATTTTGTGTGTTTGAATATTTATTTATAACATTGGTATTACTGCTCATATAAATAAATGTGCCTGGATAGTATGAAAGCTGTTGCACCAAAAGTATAAGATGACTCCTGAATATTAGCATCATCCGTTCACCCGTAAGTCCTTTTGCAGGGAACAAGCTCTGCTACATCTCTGCCCTTCAATTTCATTTTATATATTTGGTCCTGCAAAACAAAATCCTTGTTTTTGCATGTGGGTGCATGAGTGCACCTAACCTATATTTACATAGATCCTCCTTGATCTATCCAGCTCCTTTCATCAGGATATCCAAAACTAGAATCTGTCATCTTGATGAACCTAGGAAAATACAGAGAAAAATCCCCCAGCAACACTGCAGTGAACCAGTAAAAGTGCTGCTATTCTACTTGTACATATAAATGCAGAATTCTCAGTTACACACATTTGCAAATGTATGATAAGTCACCCACCCACTAATAGGGCGGTCCTAACTGTAAACAATGAGTGTCCTATATTGGGTCATACATGCATCTGTTTTTAAATTGGGACCAGCACTGCCATCAGCTACTGATACCAAACATAATTTTCCTTTTCGGATAACCCCATCCCTTTTATGCACCTACTGTGAACCTATAATTGATTGAGCAACTTCCATTTCTGAATTAATAGTGTGTTGCACAAGAGCCACCTTATGCATAGGCATGCGCAGCACATTTCATTAGGCCGTGCACCCAAGGAAACATAGAGAGCTCACCACTAGAGGGACATGTTTAGCACTGCCTAGGGGGGAGAGTGTCTAGAAGTGCCCACAGATCATATTATGACACACTAGTGCTTCCAAACCTCATTACATTAAGACCAACTCCCCTCCTTCTGCACACACGGGACTGCGTGCCTGTCACGTGGTGTCCATCCAATGTGACGTGCTAGTGAACGATAGGGGGAGGCGGCCACATATAGGAGAAGAAAGGGAGGTAACAATCTGCTGCCACATGAAAATGGCTGGTCCCAGAGGAGGGGCCAGCCACCAAGAACAATACAGTGCCATTAATCTGGATCTGGCTACTGCACTGTTGTAACGCTGCTGTGCTTCGGGGTGTGCCTGGGCACACCCCATGCACCTGCCCATGACTTTAAGCTCCTGATCCTGTTTAAAGCCTATTTACTGTTTGAGATGCAGATTTTAAAGCATCATGCTCTCCATCCTGTTTTGATTGAGCATTGGGTCAAGGCAATGCCATCCTTAAAGTATCTGTAATCGTTAATTGTGTATTGTGTTTTACACATAAGTACTTTTAGGTGAATTGACCACTGGTATATAGTGATTTAAAGATGCTTATTTTGATTTCTACTTCTATTGACAATTTCTAAGAGAAACTGGCAGTGCTTAACTCTGCACTGTTTTTTAAATTTTACTTCCTATAAATAATTGGACTGCTAAATGAAGAACCACACAGTCAATTTTGATATAATCAGATTCTTATTGCACAGGGGAAGCTAATACCTGAACAGGTCATGATTCATGTCCACAGCATTTAGAATGCAAAGTTTACGGCCTAGCTAAGTAGGACATTTTGCAAAAGTCATGACTCAGTTTATTCTTTGGTGTTTTGGTCCATATGATAACACACTCCTGCTCACAGTGTATGCAACATTACAGACAAAAAGTATAATCAGTATAAATAGATAGTATGGGATGATGTGAAAATTATATCTAAACAAATACCTTAAATTCATTGGACTACTGACATGTACCATTTCAAATCAACTGAATTACATCTGATGAAAATAAATGACTGGGGCATCAGCTGACATGTAAAATAAGAATCAGTATTAAGCAATCTTTTAAAGAAAGGCACCCAATCACCAATTGGGAAATACCCCTACCCAGGTTTCTAATAATATACCTCTGGCTTCCAACTCTATAAGGGGACTTAGTTGTAGCCTATTTTTCCATCCAGCTCCACTGCTCCAATGGGGGCAGGTGATGACTTCTTACTCTATGCTGGAGCCAAGCGATTATCTCATATCCCACAAACGGCACCTTAGTGGTAGGATACAGCTCCCAGCAATAGGCTTAGGGCTAGATTTTCCCCTCCACAACACTGATTTGGTAATTAGGCACAACCCCACACTGTTCAAATACTCCAGATAGGACTGTGAAGACCCCATGTTCCCCATCCAAACAAGGAGATTATTGTTTTATTATAAAACATAAGGTGGGGCAAGAGTAGGTTCACAATACTAATCTAGGGCCATTTAATTGCACCACCAGAAATAACCGGATTCCCCCCCGCCACCACCACCAAAACAAAAAAAAAAAAACATAGTCCTGTAAGGGGCGCTTTGGGCAGGCACAATCAAAAAATGGGAACATAGGGGAGTGAAGGAGCCAATTGTCTAGAGCTGCTTTGAGTGTCAACCCTAACCTCCCTTATTAGGGATCGAAGGGAAAAAGCTGGTGGGGCAATTAAAATGGCAATTTCCGTAGCTTATTATAGCTATATAGATGTTTTCATATTATATATGTTTCTTTCGCTCATTATTTAGGTGTTTTATATATTTACCTTTAGAATACATTATCTGTTTGAAAATATTTTCTCAACATGCTCTTCTTTTATGAATTAACTTGACCACAGTGAGATTACTTTACAGTAGAGATGCTCAGGTTCGGTTTTCCAAAAACTGAGCCCACCCGAACATCGCAGAACCAAGTACCGCGCCGAGCTGGCTCTGCACTTTTGCACGCCCTTGGAACTGAACACGAGGCAAAACATCATTGTTGCATTGTCGGATCTCGCGAGTTTTGTATTCCATTAGTACCGCCCTTCACGGAGTATCGGCGCCATTTCACAGAGAGACACAGAAGGGGTAGCAGGGTTCTTGGCAGTCTCCAGTGTAGTTGGGCAGTGTGATTAATAAAGAGAAAGAGGAGAGCTTGCAGTGTTCTTAAAAGTCTCCAGTGACATTGTACTGTGCCGTAGCTCACACAGAAACAGGAGAGGGGGCAGTGTTCTTGCCAGTCTAGTCTACGTACCATTGCTCATTATCAGCGCTGAAACAGAAATAATAGGGTTGACAGTGTTCTTAAAAGTCTCCAGTCACATTGCTCTGTGCTATAGCTCACACAGACACAGGAGTGGTGTTAGTGCTCTTGTCACTCTCCAGTCTCGGTGCAATTTGTCACACAGAACCAGGGGTAGCAGTGTTGTAGTCACTCTCCAGTCACATTACTCTCTGCCATCGATAAGGATTCACATCAGTCCACAGAAGACCAGAAGCAGCAAGCAGCTGCTGGCACAAGTCATCATGATAATATTAATCCCTCTACTTCATCTGCTAAAGCGTATGTTCAAGTGCATAGTGATTTTAAGTCAGGGAAACAAAAATGTCAAAAAAAGCTTTTACCTTTTTAATGAAAAAAATCTCTCTAATAAACGTAAAATTTTACTGTAGAAAAACAAAATTGCCAACATGCCATTCTACCCAAAATATTAACAAGCATACCATCATCAGCTAGCTCCCTTATCTCAGCACCTGCAATCTACTGTCATCATCCTCACCCTCATCAGTGTGTACATCATCCTCATATAATACTTTATCATCCCTGCTGAAATCCACCATTATAGAAGTCTCTGTACTTTGACGTAATTGCCAGTAATGACCTTCCACATGGAATTTGTAGTTCATTTTACGACAGTGATGTCACGATTTTTGGGCAATTCTTTTAGACCAGACAAAATATCAAAATGTTGTGCTCACAATCTCTGCATCACCACTGGGTATCTTGGGAAAGCTAAGTTTTTTCCTAGCAGCAGTTGCCAAAGAAACTGAGGGAGGAGACATCGTCCTGTCATGTACCACTTGAGCTGTCAGCTTGCTGACCAGAAGCTCACTGCATCTCTTGAGATCTGGGTCAGTTGGAAAGAAGGAGAAGACATAGCTCTTAAACCTAGGATCATGCACAGTTACCAAAATTCCGATTTCAAAATGTTGATAACTCTTGGATCCTGGCGAAGCGAATAAAGTACTTGATCTACAAGTCCTACATAGTTAGCGGAACTGCTTAGTTTCATCTGCTCCTTCAATTTCTCTAGCTGCTTTTCCAATTTTCTAATTTGTTGAACCACTTGACTCAAGCTAACAGTGTCTGAACTCACTTCACAGGCAAATACTTAGAGTGGTTTCAGCACCTTGCACAACATGTAAAGTATTCTCCACTGCACTGGACTAAAATACATTCCCATTCAAATTAGATTCTTCTTGCAGCAGCTGCAATCTCCTACATGCTGTTGCAGAATGCCGAAAATGACCCAAATTATTTCGGAACACAGACAGCAACTCATATCATTTTATAAAAAGCTCGGTACTACCAAGTCGATTGTGTGAGCAAAACAGGGAATGTGATGGAATTCTCCCCGCTGTAATGCTCTCACAATATTGGTGACATTATCACAAATGACATATCCTCAGGAGAGTCCAAGCGGGACACTGTTGTAACAACATCCCTTAGTTTTTCAAACAATTTATCACTGTATGCCTCTTAGTATAGCCAGTGAAATCGGATCACTACATTTTGACTATGCTTGATCCTAAGATTAAGAGCTATGTCTTCTCTTTCTTTCCAACTGCCCCAGATCACAAGAGATGCAATGAGCTCCTGGTGAGCAAGTTGACAGCTGAAGTAGTACGTGACACAACAGCATTCCCTCCTTCAGTTTCTCAGGCTAGAGACCCAGTGGTGATGCACATGACTCAGCACAACATTTTGACATTTGGTCTGGTCTAAAAGAATTGCCCTAAAAATGTGGCACCTCTGCCATAACACCCCCTGATTCTACTATCAACATCCAAAAAATGGCGGATGATTATTTTAATGACAGCATACAGATATGTCAGACAGTAACATTACATACTGGGAGGAAAAAAAAGGCAATTAGGAGAACCATGTATAAACTTGCTTTGCAATACTTCAGCTGCCCACCCTCCAGTGTGTACTCAGAAAGAGTTTTCAGCACAGCCGGGAACCTTGTCCATAATTAGCATAGGAGGCAACTTCCTAAAAATGTGGAAAAGATGATGTTCATCAAAGTATACTACAATTTCCACGAGGAAGGCCTTTACCGCCAATTACATCAAAGTACAGAGACTTCTGTAATGGTGGATTCCAGCGGAGATTAATTAATATTGTGTGAGGATGATGTACACACTGATGAGGGTGAAGATGAGGATGATGACAACAACGTCTTGCCACTGTAAAGTTCATTAACAGCACTTTTAGCTTGGGTGCCTTAAGCCCATTGTTAGCTTGTTTTGTGAGGACCCAAACAAACCAAGCACACTCAAAAGGAGCAGTCCTTGTCGCTGAAGTGCTTGGTTTGTTAAAGTGTACATGTCCTTTTTAAAATCCATTATAAGGGTAGGTGAGAGGGCCCAAGGACAATTCCATAGTGCACCACTTTTCTTTTCTGCCACTGCTGCGTGGCAATGTTTCTTAGATGTACTATGAACGGGCATGTGTTCGTGTCGTTGTTCTGTCATTTAACATCGAGTCAGCTTGTTGCAGTCTTTGTCCGAAAGTGTATGAAGATAATATTGTGACCTGTGAGGTGGTAAAAATTGACTGGAAATGACTGGAAATTTGTGTTAGAGTTTAATAATAATGTAGGAACAAAAAAAAGAGCAAAATTATGTGATTTTAGCAATTTTTCTAAAAAAATACAGATCCAAAACTAAAACAAAAACACGCAAGGGCAGTTTTGCCAAAACCAAAACATGAATTTAATACAGATCTCAAACCAAAACCAAAACATGGGGGTCAGTGAAAATCTGTACTTTACAGCACTGCTGTGCCTGTATGATTACTTTCAATTAAGTTTAGTCAGCACATAATTAGTTAATGCCACTTTTATGAGTTCCAACAAGAATATTAGCATTAATGTAAAAGGTATTATGTGCAGTAAACTATTTTTGGATTATAATCATATATGTGTACATATATTTATTGATGCTTTACGACTATGTGTTATACAAATTGCCCAAATTATTGGGTAAATTCTCAACCCCAACATTTGTTTTTGCATTGTTTTTAATCATGTGGTTTTTTTTTGCCTTGCTCTGGATCAACATAATTAGAATTTATGAAAGATTGAGCGCAACTATGAAGAGAAATTTTGCCAATGAATTATGGTATCATTTAGCACGTTGAAGGTGGTATTAATTGAAGATATATATATTTAGGTTTCTGACCATTCATTGAAAACCAATTATTGTTCCTGTATTTTGTTATAGCAGCTATGTTTATCTCAATATATAATTATAATTGCTACTGTTTCAAAGCAGCACATGGAAGTCCAAAACTGTTATCAGACGTCTATTTCTGTAGCAAATTTTCTGTCATGTAATTTACACATTCATCACTAGGTGGCGATCAAGTAGAGGCAATAGTCAAAAAAAAATAAAAAATTACAAAATGGTCAAAAATAAAATGGAAAGTGAATGTCTTGTAAGAAAAGAAATAAAATTAAATGAAAAAACAAAACAAAACAAAAAAACAGCAGAACTTAGAGACAATAATGTCTGTAATTGAGATTATTAGGTGCTTCACAAAAGATGATCCCATTGTGCTCTGTCTCATAAGGCCACTCGATAAGACACAGGAATCTTGACAAGAATCAGCATCCTTTTCATGTTCTTTCATTAGTCTGACACTGGAGTGTCAACACTTTATTGGAAACAATACAACTGATCTACTTGGTAATATACATATCATTCCATTTGAGAGGGCTTTGATTTATATGAACTCTTCCATATCTTAAATACATTACTATCATCCTACCTGTGCCATTTTTCTACAACGCTAAATAGTTGTGCAAGAGACCTCTGTGCCTGCTAGGCACAACAACAATAGGCTTCAATATATATGTATCTGTAGTACTTTAAATGGTTTTGCTGGTCAATGAACCTTGAAGGTAATATTTTTTTTATTATAAAATGAATAAGATATCACAAGTAGCAAAGCTTGACCTTCCAATAAAAACAAAGCCTAAATGACATGTCTTGTAAGATAACTGAAAGAGCGAGGGAAGGCATCTCTAGTTATTACTACAGGAGGCATCTTGCACAAACTGGGGAGAGATCCTTTAACATTCATACAATAGATGACGTCTGAAAAGGAAATGTTAAATCATATAAGAAAGAGAATGTCACAGTGAGTTTTCTTTTTTGCATTTTTCATGCAGAACGACCAACTAACATCTTTAGTAGTATTAAAACGTCACAGGCACTAATATTGGCCTGTAATTCTGTCACTTCAATGGCTTATAAGCAGGGGCTGGCTGGCAAACTTAAAGAGTTCGGACACACAACACTGGCCCATATGTAGTGGCCCATCCTTACACAATATATATTTATTAATATAAAAAAGAGGGTATTTTAGTGTTGCTTAATCCACCAATGCTTTATTATTATGAATGATAAAACTTAAATAATAAAAATATATAATGCAACAAAAAACAAACCACATTATATTGCATTTTATTTATATGTTCCTTCCCCCTACAGCCCCCTCCCCCCCAATTTTATTTTTTTACATGCCTGCCTGATAATAGGGTGTATATATCAGTGAATAAAGCCTTTTTGCGTTAAAAAAAAACCTGATGTTTTTGCCACAAACGGGCTTGCTTTTGCTTCACCCTATATATTACTAGGGTTATCACCGCCGATAACCCCTGTTGGGAGAACTTGTTTATCAAGCATTCTCAGCATTTCAGTAATGACCGCAGGGGTGGGATTTGTCCTGCCCTGCCTAAATCGGAGCCCCTCCTACTGTCCAAGAAACTCCCATTGTATAGATGGGTAAGCCACAGTATATTGGGGCTCTATTTCAGGGGAGCCTCCTAGTGAGATTGAGGTTCCCATATATATATAATTATATGATTGGGGCACTGGGGAGGGGCCCATTAATACTGTGGTGATCGCCGCTGCACGGCCACGTCACTCTCATGCAGTCTTTTGTTTGTTTTTTACAGGGCTCCCAGTGTCTAGTTCCTGTAGCACTGTTATTGGAGAATCGCTGTGCAGTCCGTGCATAGGTGGCCATCACATACTACTCGATGCGGCCATGTCATCCATTGATAAAATATTGGTACTACAGCTTGTAGTATTTATCAATGGATGACGCAGCCGTGTCGTTTAGCATGCGACATGCTATGTGCCGGTAGCATTGGCTGCCTGCACCGCGTTCCCAAGATGGTCTTTGGGTGTCCAGCCCGCCCCTGCTCATAAGGCAAGTGATTTTATATTTCGTAAATGTGTTATCAAGATGCCTGAAATTATAAATAAAATGGAAGCTGCCACAGAGAAAACAACCTTTTTTTTCTCTCCAACTTTCAAACAAAGGCAAAGTCAAGGGGCTAGATTTACTGAGGTGCATTTTTTTGGCCAGTTTTAAACCGCTGCATATGGCCTGCGGTTTAGTGCTCCAAAACAACACATTTATTATACTAAGATTTGGAGCAAGATTTACTAAAGTGTAGTTTGATGAAACCACCAGCTTTCGTGACTTTTTCCAAAGGCTAAACCACCAAATGGCCAGAATAAACATTTTTAAAAACCACCACTTTACAGATCGCCATCCCGATTTTAACAATGATGAACATACAAACATCTGGATTTACCAAGATGGGCTTTGCAAAACCGCCACCCAAATGGTCAAAACAAAAGAGGTGGTTGTGAGAGACAAGATTACTCATACTGCATGGTGTTTGAGCTATCTGGCCATTCAGAGCATAAAAGGAAGCACCATTGCCATGTACATTAAGGATGTAATTATCATTTATTGATTAAAGGGCAAAATTAATTTCTTAACTCTAAATGGGGTAAATTTTATTTTTCATTATATTATGGGGACAATATTATTGTATTATTATATCAGGCCAATCAGAAGCAGGTATAGAAAAACCTGTCTTTTTCATGGTGGTTTTAGTTAAACTGCCAGCAGTTTAGCTGTTTTCAGTCCGCCACACACCACCAGGCATTTTACATCACAGCCTCAAACCGCCCCATAGTAAATGCAGCGGTTTGGAGCACTAAACCTGCCCACGTGTGTGGCGGTTTAGTGCCGCCACCAAACACGATTCTTAGTGAATTCCCCCCTAGAAGTTTACAACGTCCAAAACCCCCTGCAGACCCAATCCGTTGACTAGAATAAAATAGAGATTGTAATCTCACGGTTAGTATATAATACAAATTTCAGTCTCATAGCAAGTATACAGTCAAGGCCACTCCTACCATTGTGAAAACCTAGGTGGTTAGGGGGCACCTAAAACACTGAAATAGTGATACAATTTCACTCAGTGTTTTTAATATATCTGTGGTGCCCCCAAAATGAGTACTTGTTGCTGACATGGAAGAGCAGCAGCTGGCAGCCACCTGCTGCTCCATCATATTGATGATATACTGGAAGAGTGGTGCTGGTAGCATAGTGGTTTAGTGGCTAGCACTTCTGCCTCACAGCGATTGCCGACCATGGGCTAATCTGTGTGGTGTTTGCATGTTCTCCTCATGTTTGTGTGGGTTCCTTGGGTGCTTTCGTTTTCCCCCCACAATCCAAAAACATACTACTAGGTTAATTGGCTGCTATTAAATTGACCTTAGTCTCTCTCGGTCTGTGTGTGTGTTAGGGAATTTTGACTGTAAGCTCCAATGGGGCAAGGACAAATGTGAGTTCTCTGTACAGCGCTGCGGAACGAGCGGCGCTATATACATAGCTGCTGCTGATGGGCTACAGTCAAGCACCACACTCCCATCTGCTAAAGTAAGAAGCTGAAAGAAGGTGAATGCATAGTATCAGAGGTGAGCATCTCTGAAAAGCATCGCCTTCAGGGGTAGGGGGCACCAAGTGCAGCCACAGAGGTTCCTTTATACGGTAGACCCAAATCTGATAGCTATTATACAAAGCAATTGAGGCAGTTAGCAACCACAGCAGGTCCCAATTTACAAAGCAGATAATGATCATGCTGGCTAGTGTGCAAAGCAGTTAACAGAGCAGATCCTGATCTCAGTGGTTAGTGTATAAGACAAAAAATACTAATCCTGGTAGCTAGTAAATAAAGCAGATCATAGTTTTGGTGATGAGTGTGCAAAGCAGATTCAAATCCTGGTGACTTGTCTACAAAGGAGATTCCAATCTTGCTGAACAATTTACAAAACAAACTCCAATCTTGACAGTTAATATACAAAGCAAGCTCCATTCCCGATGGCTAGTCTTCCAAACAGAAAACAGTAGGGGGTACATTGTTCCACACAAGGAATGTCCCTTGCAGTTCAGTTTTCCTTATAATATACACATTTTAATTGCATAAGAGTAACCCTTGGAATGAGGGGAGTTGAGAGAGTTCCACAAGAAAAAAAGGGACAACTGATGTAGATTGGAGACATGTGTGAGCTTTGAGAAAGAGTGTTTGGGAAAAAGATGGAGAGAAACATATTAGGTTTGAGACAGAGATGCAGAGAGAGAATTGTTATGGCAGATAATGTGCTGACTACAAGACAATGACAGTTAAGAGAGCAGCCAAACTATTCCAAGTGAGAATTAGAATTCCAAGTGTGTAAGTGAGTATACTGTAAAATCTAAAAACTGTAATACACTATCCTGTTGGTCCACCTAAACTTGATCTATGAGAGCCAGATATTGAGAGTGTGGATGCATTCTATGAGTGCTAGAAGATACAACCTGGGTACCACTACCCGTGAGATTACCCAGTCCAGCTCAGAGACATCATTATGGGAGCACTGCCAGTGAGGTTAGAGGAAACGTTCATAACTTACCCTAAAGATACAGAGCAGAAGACAGAGTGAAGTGAGAATATTTGCTATGCAGCAGGAGACACATGGTTGAAAAAGGGTGGGAATATAAATTAACATTGTACTCCAACAAGTGATTGTCATTACATTACATTACAAATAAGTTATCTACAATCACAAGATGAGTTCATGCCCATTATTTCCATCTACTGGAAATGGGCAGCACGGTGGCTAAGTGGTTAGCACTTCTGCCTCACAGCACTGGGGTCATGAGTTCAATTCCCGACCATGGCCTTATCTGTGTGGAGTTTGTATGTTCTCCCCGTGTTTGCGTGGGTTTCCTTCGGGTGCTCCGGTTTCCTCCCACACTCCAAAAGCATACTGGTAGGTTAATTGGCTGCTATCAAAATTGACCCTAGTCTCTCTCTCTCACCCTGTGTGTGTGTTAGGGAATATAGACTGTAAGCTCCAATGGGGCAGGGACTGATGTGAATGAGTTCTCTGTACAGCGCTGCGGAATCAGTGGCGCTATATAAATAAATGGTGATGATGATGATACTGTATTTGTGCATCATTTAATCTACAGCATCTGTACTATACTTGATGTATCTTTATCAAACCTGCATGTGAAGGAACTCCTTTTTGACTAAACTGACTTATAAAGACTGGGATAAAAGAGACTGAACTTTACAGCTGGTTGTCTGACCTTGGTGTGTCGAAGAGGACACACTGCCACAATGCATCTATGCAAACAGGGGTTACACGGTTACACAATGGGTTCTCATATATCCAAGTGTGTTTTACATTGTAAGCTGCTATATAATACTAAGTCCCTTCCTTCACTTTAAAGGGTCTGCTAAAATAAAATAAATTCTTAAAAATAGTTACAAAAAAGAAAAGAAAAGAAAACCAAATACATAAAAAAAAAACAAGTACTAAAAGGTAGGCAGAAAAAAAAGGTGTTTAAGACATGAATAAAACAAGCATCTTCTTTTTCTAGACGCTTCCACAGATCAATAAATCCACGTCAGTCATTATGTGACAGTCATGCATTCTGCAAAAATGTGTAATTTTTCACATAGAATTAAGGGTCTATCCCATTCTACCCTAATGATTTATACAAACATGTACCCATGTGGAGAGGCAGCACAGCGTGCAGATGAATAAAAGACTTTTTACAACCATAATGTGCAAATTATATCCAGGACTTTATAGCTATGCATTTATACACAATGGACCGGAGTCATGTTCAGATACAACCTGCATGCATATTTCGTTTTATAAAAAAGAACATGGAACCTGAGCGCAGTTACGTCCGTATTCAAATCCAAGTGGATCTCAAGATACTTTCAATTAGAATCCGGCTGTAGGTACGCTCTTCCTAAAAGTTACTTGCCGTATGTAGATACGCAGACTGCAGTATACGCACAAGCGTCTTTTCAATAAAAGGTCACATAAGAACACATAAATATTAAACTATAAAATAAATGAACAACTCTAAACAGTATAATCATTAATAAAAATATGGATTTGAAATATTTTTTTAATACATTAAATAAAGAGTTTTTAATGCAACCTGTACATATAATGCATTTTTAAAGTCTGTATTTTTTGCATACACATCTTTTGTGCTAGCTAGAGGCATGCATACATGTAGTTTTAATACAAAGACTATGTCATGTCAGTCATCATTATCACACCTGCCCTGTAGTTGGTGCTTGCGATATGGCTGAAATTAGGTGTACTTACGAGAAACCCAGGACTTGAATAGGCCGCATCTGCATTAGCACGCCCTTAATGTACATCATCTACTTTAGCCCAAGCCTTCCTTCCCCATTCCATTTCTCAAGTCTGAGACAGTATTAAGTGTCATCTGCATTTGAACATGAATTGCATATAATTATGTTCATTAGCATACGGTCCGTTTCGCAACATGCACAGAGCAATTTCAAGATACAGCATGCAAACGGACTTACGTCCGAACATTTATCATGCCTTTTATGGATAACCTTGTACTCAGGATAAGAAGCTAATTACATTTATGGTTACACTAATTGCATACATGTAACTAGGGGAATAATCATGGAAATAATGCCCATAAAATAAAAAGAAATATATCAAATAAGTAAAATCTACTTAAGTAGACTGAATAATAAAAAAAAAATTGATTCTCTGTGAAACAGGCATATCACCAAAAAGTGTAGTTTGGTTATGAATTGGAGAAAACCATACAGTCATGCTGTGGTTAAATGAAAAAAACAAACAAAACAAAATAGATTTTAAAATAATATGAGCATTGATGCTTTGGAGTCTACATCATGGAAAAGCGAAATAAAAAAGTTATTAGTACTGTTATAGATGAGCACAATACAATTATAATAATAGGAAATAGCATCTCATATACATTATTTTAATGGTTAAGTTAAAAAAAAATTAAAAAGACTTTTTACTTAATAACATTGTACTTTCTATTTTGTTCTATTCTCCCCATGCCGGAGGGGTCTGTGTTAATTCACAAAATTAATGATATGGAAAAGCAAATCGGAGACGATCCATCACATTAATAAAAAGAAATCCAAGGTAATATATCAAGTAAAAAGGCAGGTTTACTGGAACCCTAGGATCACTTTAATGTGTGGGTTTCAGCAAAAACAAAATCATGAAGGTCCAGTGAATTATTTATCTTGTACCTTGAAAAATGTGAACAGATGAAAATGAACTGGCAGTATTTTTTATAGAATGTCTGCTCCATAAACATGTTCTAGTAACTTTTCAACACAATAGCTTTTGTAAGAAAGCTGTGTAGATTTGGGACATTGCATTAAACAACTGCATACATAGATCACATATGTTATATAGATGATGCATACAAAACTGGCCATGTCATTGTTATCATCTAAGTTAAGCTTGGTACACACTACAGAAAATTTCTCCCAATGCGATATCTTTAACGATTTTACCAACGACTAAAAGAACCGATCAGCATGCTGATTCATACGTACACACTTCCATGTTATACCTTCAGATCTGTGCTTGGTATCGGTCATAACCATCTGATGAAAAGTAAACTCTATGGAGATCTGCCTACGCTGCTGGTCGTGACTGCATACACACTTCAGAATTTGCCTGATATCGTTCAATCATTCATACTGATTTTTAGTCAGTTTATAAAATCAAACAATGCAATGTACTTTCGTACCAAAGCACATTGCATTGTTTGATCGTGATATCGGACGTAACACTCGTTTATCGTGGTACGATAATTGAGTGAAAAACCTGTAGTGTGTTCCCAGCTTTACTGTCTTGCCTAATGTTTTCACAGTTAAAACTTCATACTTGCTAACTGAGGCAATATTGACATACTCTTAGTGAACTATATTCCTCGTCCATTTAATGTGTCGCTTCTGATGGACATTTCCTACATTACCCTCAGTAAAATGATAATATCTGGGAACATTAATAAGGTACTAGAGTTCCGAGTATGTTTCAGAGTCATGTGATATACAGGGGGGGAAGGCGGGAGATTTATGCCCTATGGAGATGGATTCAACTTAATGCAAATCAATTTTTCTATCATCCAGCTAGATGGATGGCAAAAAGGCATTCTGTTTACTTGAATGGCCCATTTTTTATGGGAGGTGCTTGATCATGGTGGAGCTGATCAGTAATTCATAGAGTGAATTATAATGTTTTATTGCTGTCCCTTAGCTGGGGTCCATGCTAAATCTGATTGACCGATTTGTTCCAATTGCACCAGATGATCCATTAGGAACACCTTGTCTTTTTGGCCCTATTAGTTTTCATCATGTAAACACTGATTACACTTATAAGATGTGCCTCTAAGCTAGTGGGAGTGAGGATGTGCTGGGTAGGAGAAAGAGTCTTCCTGGATACTGATGACCTGCTGCTGTATATTGTAGACACCAACACCTTGCTGAGGAAATTTCTAAAATGTATAGATACCTTTAACAAGTACTCTGGAATTAGAGTGAACTGAGAAAATTATTTTCCCCATTGAATCTATCTCACTTTCTCTAACTGGGATACATAACTTCTTACAATGGGTCCAAGCCATTAAGCATTTGGGTGTTATAATTAGATAACTGGCTAACTTTATCTCTATAAACAAAATGACTAATGATTGTAGAAAATGGGCAAACAAACCCATTACCCTTATGGATAGAGTCAAATTAATTAAGATGGCATTTTTTTTAAAACAGTTCTCATTAATTCATACAGTCTCTCATATGGATTCCCAATTATATATTTTAGATAATCAATCACATTGTGTAATGTTTCCTTTTGGGACAACAATTCTCAACATTCTGCTTGTCCACCTTCAGGCTACCGGCTGACAAAGGTGATTGGCTATGCCATATTTCAAGTGCACTATTAAGTCTCTATGTTGATAGCTGTTTATTGGTGGGTTGACTCAAAGAAAAACTTTCTGTTCACTGCACTGGAACAAATGTGGTTGAGTCATATGAAGGTGTGTGTTTTATTCCTATGAGAGTTTCCACCATATCCTGTACACCATCCTCTCCATGAAGGCTACATTAAAGGCTTGAAGAGTCTTTGTGGTGAGGTCTGCTTATGAGCTCAGTCAGCATTCCATGTCAAAGCTAGGGTACCAACTTAGGGTGCAACATTTTCCCATGGCTCTGGAACCATTCTGGGCTGTCCAAGGGGTAAATACATTAGCAGATATAATCAACAAGGACCACTTGAAGGAATTTGGAAATTCAGGGAATAACAATAATAATTGGAGTTAATTAAAACTATTTTCTATACAACTGGGTATTCAATGGTCTTCTCACCTGGGTTGCTTACCTTCATATCACCCAAAACTCTAACTACAAGGTCCATTTCCTCTTTCTTTGTTGACATAACATGAGCATTCATACACATCACACTTGAGTCCATTTATCTTTTTTCTCTAAAGTACTACACATTTGTTTCACCATTTTGGGTATCAACCCTGTTACAATTATTGGTATCATCTGCAAAAAAGTCATACTTTCCCTTGTAGACTACAAGCATTATCACTTATGAATACATTAAACAAAACAGAACATCAGGACTTATCAGCCGTTCATAAGAATGTACACCATTGACTACAACATTCTGTCTCATGAACTTTAGCCAACTATTATCCATTCCACTATAAAGTGGCACACTTACTGGTGCCTGAATTAACCTGAGTCTATTTGAAAAACTGGTTCAAAAGGCTTGTATTTTATCTGAAAATTACTTGCCCTAGATAATTCAGTCAGAAAGTCACAGCTCAGAGCTCAGTTTAAGAGCAGACAGATATTACCCTGATGAGAACTGCCTGAGAACTGAAATATGTTACAATTACATCTATGAGGGCATTACACAGAGAGGCATATTCTTAATGTATTGACCCAAATACATAAAGGGTCAATATAGAGAACTTTCATGGGAACTTTTTATTCCAAGGACTGTACACAGGACACACGGTTACCCTCTAAGGTTAGAGGAGAGGACGTTTCAACACCAGCAAAGGAAGGGGTTCTTTACAGTAAGGGCAGTCAAAATATGGAATTAACTGCCAGGGAAGGTTTTGATGGCAAATGCAATTGATATGTTCAAGAAAGGGTTAAACATTTTTTTTAGCGGAAAAGGGTATCCAGGGTTTCGACCGTTAATTAACATGAAGGATAGTAGTGAATCCAGGAGAGAAATAGGACTGAAACATTGGGCCAGGAGGGCTTTTTCCTGATTGAAACAGGCGGTTGCTTCATCTGGATCAATTTCAAATATAAAAAAGGATCGCAGGAGATCTTAAAAAGGTTGTTGAACTTGATGGACTGTTGAACTTGATGTACCAGTGATAACTGCAAAAGTACAATACTGAACAGAAGGAGCATCATGGGAAAATAATACATAAAACAATGGTTTTCTAATAACAAAATATTTATTGGCAAAATGCCTATGGGTTATGAAAACAGCTATGTAGGGTGTTAATCAGATCCAAGCTAAAAGAAACCCACACTCACATTTGATAAAAATAAAATAAAATAAAATTAAATGTTGATTCTAACTCTCATATTGTTACAGTTCAGTAATTAATTCCATTATTTGACACCAATACCTGAATATCTAAAGTTTTATTCTAAATATGTACTCCATGCTCGCTTTTATCGTTCTGCAGCAGGTTGTCCTCTTTGTCAGGAGTTATTTCTCCAACTTTGCAGGCAGACTGAGTGACATCCTTTCAGATTTACTCTGCAGTAATGTGTATGAAGATTGGTAGATTCACACAGTAGATAGGTTGTAGCAGCTTAAATGACTACAGTCTCAGATTTTTGACCTGCATCATGTTAGGTTTTAATCTGCTTTACATTCTGCTTGCTACGCAGATCTGCTATGCAATTCAGGTGTTTGTCCCTCTGACTGCTGATTGGAAGTCTTCACTTTATAAACTCTCATCTGCAGGGCCACAAAAGAGAAATTGTGGGCCCTTGTAACTTCTTAGGGTCCAATCCATAGCCACCCAAGGGGGGTGGAGCCACTCCAGGTTGGTGACCCTCCCACTGCACAGGCAGACCAGGGCCCCGTACTTTGTACCTGCAACCCCTTCCCCCTCTTGTTTCCCTGCTCACATGTCCTGCACTCATGGCCAGTGAGAGTGTTACATGCTAGCTTCCTGTATCCTGTGTGATTCTGACCATGGATTAAGCATTTACCTGGTTGTGCAACCTATTGTCTCCTGGTTCCTGATACTTGGATTTGCAAATTATAGTCTCCTGATTCCAAATATATGGCTTTCTATCTGCAAGCTATTCATATAGCTCTTCCCAGTATCATCAGGCTCAGATTGTACTAATTAGCATTAACACCTGCATTTCCATAAAGACTGTGTTTATTTCTGCATAGCTAGAAAGACTGCTTTATACCAGCATTGCTACAGAGACAGTGTTATACCTGCATTTTAATAAAGACTGTGTTTATTTCTGCATTATCTCACAGATTTTGCATTGTCTTTTGGCTGTGACTCATCCCTGCACTACCCCAGAGTCTGTGTTTTCACCTGGCTTCTCCTGATTACTGCAATATCCAGTGTGCTTGTATTCATACCATTATATGTACTGAACTGCAATAAACTCCATTATGTTATTTTACAACATCACCTTGTATTCCTGTGAATTCCCAACACATCACATCCTGAGGCATATTCTTAAGATATATGATGTGGCTTCAGCTGTCTGTAACGGAGTAGGAATGTAATACTTTATTAAAGGTTTTTTAACTGCACTGAACTTTATATATTGCAACAATGTTTTGTATGTCAAAATTTTAATTTTGGGGTTAACCATTTAAAGTTTTTTTCCTACACTGTCCTTAAGCTGAAGTACTTTATCTATAGAACAAATAAAAATTCTTTATAAAGCCTCCTTAAAAACAAGCATCCTAAGAAATGATGAACTATAGGATGCACTGTAAGATATTTCCTGAATCTGCATTTTCTTATTTTTCTATATTAGGAAAACTTGTTCCATGTCATAAATTGCTCAATTATGTACTTTTTCTGGCAGAAAAATATCCCACTTTATAGCAGAATGGCATTTTATTATTCTTTTCAAAGATCATCCCATGTCTGCTTTATTTGATGAGAAAATAGCACAGCAAAACTTCAATTTATTTACTTGTATAGCCAATGTAAAATAAACCCATTAATTTCAAGTCTGAAAAAGTTTGCAAAACTACTAAAGTTACTTAAGTGTATTCATAGCTAAGTCAAATAAGACATCCATCCAAATTCTTCTACTACACACACAAAACTGTTCTGTGTTTTGAAAGACAGCAAAACGACAGATCAGATTGGATATGAATAGGCTTGATAAGGACACCAGTTATGCTTTTTATACAGGAAAGAATAGCTGGGAGAAAGCTAGGCTATAGAAGACACATAACAATTAAGGATTTTATTTATATGCTTATTTGTAAAATCCTGTTTTTGTATCAAATAGGAGATACAATATTGGAAATGTCAAAATAGATTGTTGTAAAAGATCATGAAATAGACAAAACACTGAAAGGAGATGAAACACTGATATATTTGATTCCTTTGGGCTACAGAATCCATGCAACACATAGTTATTACTGGGCAACACTGCCAGATGAAATATGAAATGCCAATAAGTGTCAGCATAACTGAGGAACAATGCAATAATGTAAGAACAAACTTTTGCCTGAAACTTACACAATGCAACAAAATAAAGAACAAAAATAACAAAATATTATAACCACAAAGATTTTTTTTGATACAATTCAAATACAGCTTTATGTATGAAGGCAAATATAAAATGAGGACATTACACATCATCACTTTTTCCTCCATATTTGCCCTCGGGTGACCACTTAGAGAGGTCGTCTGTCAGGAGAGTGCCTGGAGTAAGAGTCCGGGGGTGGGGTACGTTTTTCCATCAGCAATAAAGCTGACAACACTTACACCGACCTAAAAAATCTGATAACTGTAAGGCCTACAAGGACAGAGACATAGCATATAAGTGGCATCCAACATTCTCCCCACCTTAACTTGCCGTCAGCTGTAAACTCCGATATTCTAAAATGTCTCCAATGCGATTGACATCACTTACAATATCCAGACTGAAATTGCCAGTTTTAGAGCGGAAATTGCCGGACCCGCCACCTGTATAATATAATCCAGTTATTGGGTATTTTTAGGTCGGTGTAAGTGTTGTCTGCTTCTTCACTGATGTAATAATCACTACCACCAGAGTCCGGGCAGAGCAAACATGATCTCCCCTCCACCCTGTGCCAAAATACACCGCCACCTCTGCACTGCTGTTTTTCAGCAGAGCTGCATTATATGTAATAATTATTACATATGGGGTTCATTGGGTTGTATGCAGGTTAGTACATAGGGCCTACAGAAACGAAACATATATGGAGGACCTCAAGAGGGCTTAAAAAAACTTCAGATTAAAAAGTCAAATAAGCATTACTTTATATATTATCTAGCATTTAATTCTTCTGAAAACCTGCTTGCATTGTATATAATTGATTATCTATTGAAGTACTTACACTACATGTTTATTTTTTGGGTGGAGATTTGACATTGAGCTTTAATCAAGCTGTAAACCATTCTCATAAACAGAACACCCCTGACTCTTGCAGCTTTCACTAAAACACGTCAAACTGCGACTGTTGCTTTTAAGATATATATGTAACATTATTACTAGCCTAATTAAATAACAATTCAATCCTAATACAGCCATGATGAAATGAAAATGGAAAGATTTGATTAAATTACTTTACCAATTATTAAAACATATGCATCCGCAATGCAATTGGTGTAGAATTATGCAAGTCATTACAAGTAATTAGGTTTTTAGCAATAACTGTCAGGAAATGTTTAAACATATGATTAGCATGAAAAAGACTCAGTTAAAGTTATTTGCATATTGAAGTAAGCAATGAATAAAATGGACAGTAATAAAAAATATTCATAGCTGTAATAGTGAATTTAATTAACATATTGATGACAAAAGATACATTAATTAGCATTGCTGTTGTTTATTTGATGCATATGTTGACAAAATAAAACAAAATTGATCAATTTTAATAATTGCTGGCTCATATTGTGAACAGAAATATAAAGTTTAAAGGTACAATTTACTGTAAGGACAGCTTGTTCTTTGCAGCACATTCAATAATAGCTATTGTACACTGTAACCATTTTACTACTGCAAAAAAAGGTTCACATTCCCAACGTATTTCTGAAGTTTTCCCTGTTTTCTAGGTCCAACTGCAGAAGTCAAATTTTATGAATAGAAATTTCCCTGACAACTTACATAATGGAAGAAAACCTACTTTGAGTACTACAAAAACACATACAGGGTACTTTACAAACCTAAATACTTGAATAAGTAGGTGGGTCGCACATTTCCTAACTCAGAGTGAGACGTAGGCCCATTTGCATAGCGTATGTGTCACTCTGAGGCTCGAGAGTGGTACAATAATGAGTGTCTGCAGGCAACAGTGAAGCATGGTGGAGGTTCCTTGCAAGTTTGGGGCTGCATTTCAGCATATGGAGTAGTGGATTTGGTCAGGATTAAAGGTGTCCTCAATGCTGAGAAATACAGGCAGGTAGTTATGCATTATGCAATACCATCAGGTAGGCTTCTGAATAGCTCCAAATTTATTCTGCAGCAGGACAAGGACCCCAAGCATACAGCTAATGTAATTAACAACTATCTTCAGCGTAAAGAAGTACAAGGAGCCCTGGAAGTGTTGATATGGCCCCCACAGAGCCCTGATCTCAACATCGAGTCTGTCTGGGATTACATGAAGAGACAAAAGGATTTGAGCAAGCCTACATCCACAGAAGATCTGTGGTTAGTTCTCCAAGATGTTTGGAACAACCTCCATGCCGAGTTCCTTCAAAAACTGTGTGCAAGTGTACCTAGAAGAATTGATGCTTTAATGCTGTTTTGAAGGGTGGTCGCACCAAATATTGATTTGATTTAGATTTCTCTTCTGTTTGTTCACCTTGCATTTTGTTAATTGATAAAAATAAACTATTAACACTTCTAATTTTTGAAAGCATTCCAACTTTGCAGCATTTTTTCAACACCTGCCTAAAACTTTTGCACAGTACTGTATATGAAATGTAAACTAACGAATGTGGGCCATGAAAATCTAAAAAAGAGAATTATTGGTGATGTCATATCAATAACAGTGAATAGGGACCTTGGACATACAGTTTCATATCATATGGTAAGCAAGTCATACTTGACTACGGTCCCCTAGAGAACTGGGCATGCCTGAGGCCTCAATAACGCGATTCACTAAGAATCGCTTCATTTTGGCCCCGCTTCCTGTGGTGCAATAATGCAATCACTGCACTTTACGGAGGTAGGCGAAGAGTGCACTTGCTGCTTGACCTCCACTCCGGGAATTCCCAGAGGGGGGTATTTTTAACAGTAAAAATTTTTATTGAAATTTTGAACTTGCATAGTAACAAGGAAAGTAGGCGGGAGGAAAGACAACGGGGGGATACTTCAAGTTACGTTAATTTGAATTAATTCAGATTACAGCAAGAATTATACATCGGAAACCAAGAATACTGTAATGATGTAACATACAGGAAGATAACTGTGGCGTTGCTAGGTGCTTGGAATAATAGGTGTTCCAATCGAACCAATTGAGAAGGAGGGAAGAAGCTGATGTTGAATATGGTAGGCCCAGAGTCTCCATAACAGCTGGATTTTGGCTGTAAAAACTGAAGGAAGCAGTGGGAGGGAGACTTCCAAAATTAGGCAATCACTGCTCTAGTAGCGATAAGGATGTGGCCAGTCACATAGCACTTATGGTGCTGGAGGGAAGGGGGTATAGGTGTAGCAAAGCTATTTGTGGAGAAGGGGTCAAAGTTACAGAAACCACTACATTAATCAGCTGGAAAACAACCGCCCAGAGGCCCTGTAGCTTCAGACATGTCCAGAAGGTATGTATTAAACTCCCCACCTCACCACAGATCCTCTAACAAAACTTGGACACGCTAGGCATAAATCTATAAAGCCTCTCGGGGGTCAGGCAGATTCTGTGCACAGGCTTAAGAAGCATTTCTGAATGGTTAATTCATGTCAACATCTTATCTACGTTCAGGAAAATGCGTTCCAAGTCCTCATCAGTGAGGAACATATGGACGACTGCTTCCCACAGGGATTGAACTGGAAGTCTATAGTCCTCAATCGAGGAGAGGAGGAACATGTACCAAGAGGAAATGCCCCCAACATGGTTAGACGAGAATACCCTCATAGTTATATAGGGGGCGGGAGGGAGCTGGAGCGGAGGGGCATCCTACTTGGGACTGAAACTAGTGGCAGACCTGTAAATACTTATAAATATTCTGTGAGGAAATCATGAAGTGGACCCTCAGGTGTGAAAAGGGAAGGAGGGAAGTATTCTCCATGAGGAGGCGTAGACTAAAAATGCCCTGTTCATGCCATGACAACAGACTCAAATTGGAGATAAATTTGAACAGGCCAATTAATGACCGGTTGGAGGAGGGAAGAGTGAAATCAGGGGTTTACTATATCAATGTGTCCCATGCACTAAGGGAGTTATGGATACTTGTCAGGGAGGAGGCCTCTAAAGGTCTAGTTTTAGCATCCAGCCACAATAGGTCTGTCAAGGGAATCAAGCGAGCAGAGTGTTTCTAAATGGAAAGCCATGGCTTAGGTGGGCCAGGGCCAGCCAATCCCTAAGCTGGTACAGGAATTTTTTGGAAGGAGCATAAGTTTTACAGCTGCTATTCAATCCAGCCACCTCATAGTTAGCCCACATTTTCGTCAGAGGGAATAGGGTATATGCGAATACCTAAGCAAGTCAAAGAGGAAGTTTGCAAAATTTTGCATTGAGATCATCCTTGTGGGCTGGGGGGCTAGTAATAGCTAGGATTTCAGATTTAGATGTATTAAGTTTGTAAAAGGACACTTCAGAGAATTGTTGGAGGATGAGGTGGATGGCTGGTAAAGAAATCTCAGGATTAGACATGAACAGCAAGATGTCATCAGCATAAAGACACAGTTTATGGTGTATATCACAAATAGAGGAATCCACTACTCGAGGACTTTGCCTTAATTCTTCCTCAAGGGGTTTGATCGCTAGCAAGAATATGAGTGGGAATAGCGGGCACCCTTGCCTTAAGAGATATCAAACTCGAAGAATAGGAAGCTATTACTAAAGAAGCACACCGGAGGACCCTAATACAAGGCAAGCATAGCATCAAGAAAAGAGCCAGCAAACTCACTAACTTGGATAGGACAGACATTATATACACCCCATGGAGCCGATCAAATGCCTTTTCCGCATCCAGGGAAATAACAAGGAGCGTTTATGAATAGAATGATATTCAGCCACATTAAACACCCGCCAAATATTGTCTGGAGCCTGTCTGCCAAGCACAAATCCCACTTGGTCAGATTTGATCAAACAGGGGAAAATCAAGTTTAGGTGCAATGCAATGATTTTAGCGAATATTTTAATGTCCGCATTTAACAGCGCTATGGAGTCTTTCCCTGATGTAAGGATTTAGGTTTCCAACATTTCCTTAGGGAAAGCGGAAGTCAGAGAGACATGATTGAATAATGCGGCGAGTATCAGGTCCAACTCCTTCCTAAACGGGTTGCGGAACAGAGTTGTCAATGTGTAGGTTATACAGCTTCTCGTAGTAGCTGGCAAATTTATTTACAATGTCCAAGGGGTTAGAGACTCATCGGCCTCTGGAGTCAGACAGGTGTTTAATACGGTTGACAGCATTTTTTCCCCTTATTTTGTGGGCTAACAATCTGCTAGCTCTGTTCCCTGGGGGTATAAAATTGTTGCTGACAATAGACCACAGCAGCATAAACCTGATACATGGAGATAGATTGTAGATTGTGACAGACATAGAGTAGTTAAGATTTGAGATGAGAGTCTCTAGGTTTTCTTTTATCATGAGATTTCCTGGCCTCCAATTGATCCTCAAAGAATATGTGCAATTCAAAATTTTGGGATTTGAGTCGGGCAATAGCACTCTTATAACGGCCCTCAGAATGGCCCAGCTTAAAAGACAATATACTCAATTTAAAAATCTCCTTTCTAATTATAATTAGTTTTTAGCAAAATCAAATTTCATGTGATGAAGAAACATATTTCGGACTTAATAGTATGAGATTGATTCTAGACCAGTCAGAATAATAATAAAGGCAGCCCCAATAGAATGATAACACTGTCAATCAATTTAACACAAACTACATGTGATTGGTTGATATAGCTGTCGTCAGATGGAGGCGTGGTATCCCGACTATTTAAGAAATGTCAAACCAGTCTCTCGGCTGGCCAATGATTACGCAGACTTTTGCAAAACGTGCGTCGGCGTCCTCACTATCTGCACCTTGTCTCATTATATTATTGAGGCTGCTCTTATATTATGCTGCTATTTGCTCCATTAACTCCACAGCTAGTTCAGAGCTATTGCTAGGTAGATAGCAAATCACCTTCCATAGAAATGGAATGACTGAAATCGTCTGAGGACCTATTGCTATGTTAGCAAAAAGCTGTAAGAATTAACACCTTATCCCTATATGCATTTGCCTTATGAGAAAGGGCACATATTAGATAATATTTGAATTGAGTCTGCAATTGGATCGCTGGTTAAGAATATTCAGAAATTGTGTAAAGAAATTATAGCTATCTTTACCTATACCTATAAGATTATTGAATCTTGAATTTGGTTAATTAGGAGCCATTTATATTTATAAATTCATAGAGCATTAGTCCTTAGACCATTTAGGAGACCTTTTTGGTGCAGACAGCAGTTTTAAAATTCACTTTTTGTTTAAGCAATTACACCTGGTTTTTATATTTCGCTAATTTTATATCATATTTTATTTGACTAAAATAAAATTTAAGTTTTAATTTTAAGATGCTCCTTCTTATCAAACATAAGCATAATTTAGAGTTGACAGCAAACTTTTTTCTTTTCTCCTGTCATTTTGAATAAGTTTAAGGTTGCACCCCACAAAAACATATAAAATACAAAAGTATATTAACAATAATAAATAAAAAATAAATTAGAATATTGGGGTTATCAACTCTTGGCAATTGGTGCGACAGTTCTTTTTCTTTTACAATATCAGATATCTACCATTTTTATCAGAGACATTGTGAACCAATTTAAACAGGCAAGACTGGCAGAAATGAAAGGCACAAGCCACTGGATAGGTGTCAGGTCGGGAACGTTAGGTTCGAGAACTAGGGCATTGAAGTAGAAGAGAAGCGAGTCACTTGGACAGCAACAATGTTGGCTTCGTGGAGGGCAAAATATTGCAGTGCTAACCCACGTTTATTAGAGGAGCTTAGACCTTTAGCATTAAGGGATGGAAAGCAAACCATTATAGGGATACAAGGAGAGAAGAAAAATACCTAGTTAGACATGGGTGGAGTGGTCTAAAAATGGGAAAAAACAATGGGGGGGGTACTCGACAAGAACCTATTTTCATGTTAATTTATAAAACAGAGTTAGATTTTAATGATCAGTTTTAATTTGTTTTGCAACACAACTTATTTATTCTTTACACCTATTTATAATAAATTAAAGCACTCAACACTTAAAGCAATACAGATGGTGGCGAAAATTCTGTCGGTTTAAAGCAAGCATGAGACAGCAAAAAAATAATGAGAGATTTTTGACCATTTTCTACAAAAAAAAAATAATTGAAAAATCATAGGACGGAAGAAATTAGTTACATTGCAGAAAATTTACACTGACAAAAATATACATAATGGAAGCGAAAATTATTTTCCGTTCACCTTTGAACATTCATTTTATTTCAATTGACTGATTCATTCATTGAATTTTGTGGTGCTAAGCTTTAATCCTGAAGAAAACGGTGATTTACGCCTGAAACAAGGCTTATTTTTCGTTTCACCAAATATATGAAAGGGTTCTGTCACTCACCGGACTGTGAGTGCTACTTCTCGTGTGTTTAGGAACCGTGGCCGTCCGCCATCCTGAGGGTCTGCGCATGTGCAGCCCTTTCAAACCTTCAGTTCATGTTCCTTTTAGTTAATTGGCTGATCAGGCAACACTCCCTATTTAAAGCACCTGAGGTCAATACCTCGTTGCCTGATCTTGGAGTCTCATTCCCCATGAGCCTCTGAAGGTGTTCCTGTGTTTCCTCGTGTGTTCAGCTCCTGCTGATTCCTGTTGTTCGTTTGTGGTTTCCAGACCACTTCCACTCTCCTGTGTTTCATCGTGACTGTGCCAGCTGATTCCTATCCGCTGCCTCTGTGCTACTACAGTTTCCAGTCCACTTCAACTCTCCTGTGTTTCATCATGACTGCACCAGCTGATTCCTATCCGCTGCCTCCGTGTATCTACAGTATCCTGCTCACCTCAACTCTCCTGTGTTTCATCATGACTGCACCAGCTGATTCCTATCCGCTGCCTCCGTGTATCTACAGTATCCTGCTCACCTCAACTCTCCCGTGTTTCATCGTGACTGCTCCAGCTGATTCCTATCCGCTGCCTCCGTGTATCTGCAGTACCCTGCTCATCGCAACCCTCCAGTACTCCTCGTGTCTGCAGCCAGCTGATCCGCTCTCCGTGCTTCTACAGTGTCTCCGCTTGGGTCAACTCGCCTGTCTGCATTGGATCAACGCTCCGCTGCTTCCATCTCGTCTAGACCATCTCTACTCTTCAGCGTTCTCCAGGTGTCCAGTTCGATATACTACTGCTTCCTGAGTATTGTTTCCATCTCTGCTGGTCTACCTACCTGTGCGCTGCACCTACTTGATTACCGCCTCTACCCTCCTGGGACTTCGTATCCTGCCGGCCTCCAGCCGTTCAGGTATCCCTGCACTTCTGTCTGACAGCCTGCTCTCCTGAACCACGGTATGCATACTTCTCATTGACTTTGCTGGTGTATTGCATATCTTGCTGGACTGAGTTGTTCTCCTCTGGAGTTGCCTATCCGCTGAGACTATTACCATCATTTGACTGTGTTACCTTTTTGCCTGGATAGCTCTTGTGACTTTGTATTATTGTGCAGTGCTGTTCAGTTATTACTACTTGTGCATATCATTTTCATCAAGTTCAGTGTGCCCGTGTATACTCTGCATTGCATTTATCTCCCCGTGCTCTTCCTCACATATATATATTCAGTGGTACAACTTGCTAGAGGCAGACCACTGTTCCCTGTTTTCTGTGTCACCCGTTTCCAGTATCCTTTCACATAGCAGTGGTACAACTTGCTAACGCAGACCACTGACTTCCCGGATACCTTCACCTGGATTCCATTCCCTCACCTAGACAGCGGTACCACTTGCTATACGCAGACCGCTGACTCTCATCACCTCCTCGTTATTTCTGGACATTTCTCCTTACTATAGCAGTGGTACAACTTGCTATCCGCAGACCACTGACTACCCTCACGTTTCCTTGTCCATCCAGTTCCTCGTGTCAATTATCTACATATTACCAGTGCTGCTAGTCATAGACTTTCCACGAGCATTCTCTTACCATCTGCTGTCTCTTGTTCCGTGATCACCCCGCTACCAGAGTATCATATTACCACCTATACTGCTCTGGTAAGTCCATCATCTGGTGATACCTGGGTAAAGACTCCTAGTGCCCGTGACAGGTTCACACAAGCAAAATGATCGATTTTCACAGAGCATCACCATCCCCAAAGAGCTCTATGGACAATTTATCAAGCAGTGAAAAGGTAACTATTTTTATCTTTTGTATGATAAATAGTGAAGAGGTGAATATTCTCAGCATTACATTCTGCGTCAGTGCAGAGTGAGAGTTAAAAAAAAACCTCCAAACCTTGACAAACAGGTGAAATGCTCCCCATAAATTGATGCTTTCTGACTCTGCAGGCATCTAGACTGGTAATAGGGGAACAGTAGGGAGCCATTGGATAATTGAAAAATCTGTTGTGCAAAAGTTATGTGACCTAGCTAATATTTGTATTTGAAATAGACGTAAAAGATTAATATTTATTTGAACTTCCCTTCCAAAAATATGCCATTACTTTCTGTGATCCTTCTTTCTCGAGGTAGAAAGGTTTTTTTTTTTTTTTAAATGATAAGGGTCAGTGGAGAACAGAATAGTGACGGTTATAAGGACCTGCAGCAATATAACAACAGCCACATGTTGCTGTAAAATGTATCTAAAATCCACTGTAAATGCAATAAGAGACTTCAGCAATTAAATAAGTAATTTTACTATATTTGTACTGTACTAAAATGCAAAACTGTTTCTAGCATAGTCTAGAGACATCAAGTCCTGCACTGTTTTAATTTAACACATTTAAATGCCTGCTGTGAAGGACTGTGTGAAATCGCCCATCACTCTAGGAGAAGAAGTTACTTTTGAAAAGGTTATTCCTGCAAAAATCAGCCTCTCACTTTGAAATGCTGAAGCTACAAATCCCATTAGTGTGATAGTCAATCCAAAGTCCACTAGAGATTTTTTTCTGTAATAAACTTTGTCTTATGTCTAATCTTCCTATCTTGCCCACACAAAACTTTTACATTTCTCACATTTTAGCAATATCTGAAACATCCCGATTTGAGAGATGTCTATACAATGTCTTCTTCCTGATCTCATTAAAAACACAATCAGCCCTGTCCTAAATAGCTATTGAAGTGGTAAATATATTAATAGAGGAAGAAAAGCTTTGAACAATAACAATTCACATCCATTGTTAAGTTGCTTGTTTGCCAAAGGTAAAAAGATTAAAATAAAGTAATGACTGCAATTTTGTGACAACAAAGCCGTAATTGGAAAACTTATTTCATTAAGTAGGACATTAGTGTAATGTTATAGTCACACAGATGTTTGTTTCCCAATATATTGGCTTTGTCTCAAAACAGTGTTGACAAAAAGTCATGTTCATTATCTGAATAATATATCTATAGATGTCACACATTTATTTTTTCTTATTAATGCAAATTGCATGCTGTAAAGTAACAAACACAATCAACAACAAAGGTCAGTACAACAAGGATTACATTGAATTTCCCATGTCCAGACAAAACTGTTGGGGTATAATAACAGCTACAGGCTATGTATTACTTGGTGACTATACTGGAGTATATACAATACTACATACTCCCCTACGAGAGATCTTTAAAGCTACCGCATCCTGGGGGTGTGGCCACACAAATTGCATAATCCTGACCTGGGGGTGGTTCCAGGATGCCACAATGAGTCCCGCCCCTGCTATGATTGTGTTTAAAACACAAGCTGGGCAGCATACTCTGCCTGCCTGTCTCTGCAGACACAGACCTGCACATAGCATGCGGCCACAGGCAGCCCACAGATAGCAAAAATAAAATGGGGTGGGGACTAAATCGCCCCCCCCTTCCCTATTTTCTATCCTAATGCATAACTTTCTTCTGTTCTTAAGTATTACCAGTCTGGCCTTTCGGACAACTCTTATCTTTGACTTCTAATACTCTAGTAATGTATAACAAATAAATGCGCTCAAATTGCCTAGAAGATATCTATAATGTAAATAGTAACTATTGGTAGAATAAGATAGTTGACATGAAATAGTGCAGAATTGCAAAAAACTGTGAATTTAATTGGCATAAATAAACATTCCAGAAAAAAAGGGGAATGAGTATTATCAACAATAATTGGATATTGATAAATGAGTACATACATGAAATGAAAATAAAAATAACAATGAGTAAAAATAAAAATAAAATTAAATAAAATAAAAATAAAAATAAAAATGAAAAATCCGGAAAATGCAAAAATGCAGTCCAAATGGATGCACTAATAAAAGTCCTGGTAAAAAATGGCTCAAAATGACCTAATAAAACAAACAGCAATAGTCCCAAACGGGGATGCAAAAACTGTCCAGATACCTGATATGTGCTGCGGTCATCCGGCAAATATCACAATGGTAGACAGGGTGAAAACAAGAAGGCTAGCGGTGGAGCTCACGGGAACCGATAATAACTGTGTCCCTAGCGATGCTGCAGTATGATGATGGAGAGCCTGGCGTGCGTTCCACAGTGGAACGCATGAACCGGATATCCTGATGACGTCACGAAAGTGGGCGTGTCCCAACGTGTTTCATCTGCAGGAGCAGATTTCTTCAGGGGATGTGGTATGAGTGATGATCTAATGAGCTTCCTTATATATTGTCAATAAATGATTGTTTAATAGAGTGTAATTGAGGATTCATTACTAAGCCTAATCAGAAGGGCTTGATTGTCCATTGTAATAAAATCTAAACGCCAACCAAGTCATATGAGTATACATGTAATAATACATCTATCATAAACAAAGTGGTAGTTATAAATGTTAAAAATGTAATTACATACCAAAGATTAATATAAGCTAATTGAAAACCCTAATAGTGATTGGTATAACAGATTATATTGATAATATTAAGAAAAATAATAAACATATAAAGGCGACCATGGTCGTACCATAAGAAATAGTTCTAACATATAGTAAAACTCCATTTAATTCTGCATAAAACTAAAATGTTTAATTGGACTGATAACAAGTCAGAATGATACTAATAATTATTGTAAATGTAAGGCTAATACATACATGACTGATGCTTAAAAACCTCTATGACTAGCTAGCCTAAATGATGACAGTATTAACTGCTAAGATAATTTAAATGAATGGATTAACCGATTCTAATAAGTTTCTATGTTTATATACATGAGGCTAGGAATATGAAAAATAAAATGAGTGGCAATATTGGCCATCATTAAAACACATAAAGAGGCATCCTTTCAAGGTAAGTATAAAATTGTAAAAGATTTCCTACATACTGGTTTAAGGAAACACTACATCATGGTAAGCGAGAGGTGGCGTGTCCTGACACTAATTGTCACTATATTGGGATAGATCTACTACATGTAGTAAGGCTGCTCAACTCTCCAGGGCCACTGCAGGACATCTGATGGCTGGCTGGATCCTGGAAAACTAACGAAAAGTTTGTAGTGCATCTCTCCAATGTGACATTGTCACAATCACTGCTACCATTTTCTGGGCCCCTGGACCGCTGGAGTATAGCTGTTGTGCAAGCTTTAAACAGCTGTCAAGGAAGAGTGTGCAATGAAAGTGGAATATGATTGGACAGGAAAAATTAATCATTGACAAGAACAAATCATGCAGCAAATAGTTATGTGCATCTTAGAAAAGTTTATTTTTGGTCTGGACGATGAACAGCTTGAGAAGGGTGGATATGTATTGTGGGGTGGTGGCATTTTTTAGCTGGATTAAGGCTAGGTACACACTAAAGAAATTTCCGATTAATGTGTTATCTACAATAATTGTACCTACGACTGAATTTTCAATCAGTCGGTCAATTCATGCGTAGACACTATACACGTTTTAAACGATTTTTGCACGACTAACTGTCCGGGCAACGGCTTTTCTCAGTCACAAAGTTGTCTCAAAAGATTTTGACTCTGTAAACACTGAAATGATATATATGGCCTTCCTGCATCAATATGTCAAAAAAATTTAAATAAAGGGCTGATCATCATCAGCAAAATTTTTTTTACTCAGATTCCGGAAAAGGAAAGACGTCATTGACATTCATTCTTTAGCACATCTTTGTGTGTAGTGTACGTTCGTTCAGAAAGCACAGCTGGCTGTGTAATAAATACCGAATGTAAATTAGTTAGCATAACAATACATGCATGTACCGATTTAACATTTCAACATTCATTCTCGTACAGTTTCCTTCAAGAGTTGAGCAATCGCAAGTTATTGCTGAAGATTTTGAAACTCTCTGGAATGTCATAAATGTGGCAGTGCCATAGCTGGCAAACGTGTGAGAATTATGCCACCCTCAAAAAGTGGATCCTATTACTACAACTATAAAAGATTCTTCAGAATTATTCTGATAGCCATAGTGAATGACAACTATGAATTCCTATGTGTGTACATTGGAAAAATGGAAAGGTTTCAGATGGTGGGGCATTGGAGCAGACTCCTTTCCATGCCAAACTTAAAAATAATGAAATTAATTTTCCAACACAAAGTGAAAGGAATATGGACTAAATTTTGTTTTTGGGTTGACACTTCTGGAGTCATCCCAGATGAGAAATGCCAATCACATGGCAAAATTAAACAGGGAGGTCTATTTAGAATATTTTAATGGTGAGGATGCTGTGTCCTGGCAGAATGACATTTTATAATGTATGTGCAGTAGCATAATATACTTGTAAGCTGTATTAACAAGTACATGTAAGTAAATAGATATTTTACGCATTTACGATGTCGTATGTTTCAATTACTGTTCCACTTGCTGATATGTCATCTGTTTGTAAAGTTCAGGTGAGGACATACTCTCCATCTCCATGTTGCAGGTGGACTGTCTTGCAATTTTCTCATCACGAGTGAAGTGCAAGAGGTCAAAATATCACACATACTCAACTCATGGCTTTGATCTTTTGAAGGCCTTAATCTTGTTAAGTTCTTTTTTAAAGACAGTCCTCAGGTTCTGTATCTTCCCCTTTAACTACTCTACATTTGCTTTGGGATAATGTGGAAGGCACACTTTCACCACATCTTCCAAACCCACACTCCTCTTCTGTCTTTTTGAGAAATTTTTGGATTTTGTTTTCCACAAGCAGATATGGGATCTGTAGGCCTCAATGAAGTCCTTCATGAGCTCCACACTTTTGTCAGATGCCATGGCAAATATTATTTGGTAAAAAAAATAAAACATATATTGTCATATTTTCATACACACAACAAAACATACAGACATTCTAGTGCTATAAAAAGAAAAAAAAATAACACATATATAATATATTGTATAATAGCAATGAAATCAGGTAAAACGATCGTGGTATCCCTACATATGCTACCAGAATTTCAGGGCAAAATATTTAGACATAGCTGCAAACACAAATAAACGTTCACCCACAATGTTTTGTACCTGTAGCTGCTATGATTGATCCATACCAACTGCGAAAGCCCATGTTTGCATCCATAAAATTATAGAGTAGTCAGTCTGTCGCCAGTGGTACATGGGAAAATGGCGGATGAGGAACAAGTGCCGGAGAATAGTGACAGAAATGATGGAGGAGTGGAGGGGGATGGAGAAGAAGAAATGCAATTGGAGGACATTTAAAGAGCTAAGCCAATGAGCCCTAGGGAAATGGAGATGATGGTAAGAGTGCTGGACTAGTACGAGTACAACTGTCAAAAGCAAAAATACCAAAAAGTTAATCACCGAAAGGAAGTCATTATACAGAAACTCATAAATCTGCTTAGAGATAAACTCGGTAAAAAAGGTAAAAATTCCAAATCCAAAAACGGTGGTCTGACTTAAAAAACAAAGAGCAAAGAAAGCTATTGAGAATCCAAAAAGACATTAAAAAATTGAGTATTAAAAGTGGTTATTAAAAATGTTTAAAACTAGTTAACGGTGCTAGTAATTAACGGTACCAATAACAATTAGTATGATTAGTAAAAGATTGACAAAAATTTGCAGAAAGAAGAATGCACGATAAAGTGTGATGCATAGCTACAAAAAATGTTAAAATAGGAGATGCTTTAGCAACTATAAAACAAGAAATCACAGATATAGGAATTGGAGAAATAAAAGAGGAACTGGAAGAAGGTAATCAAAACTGATAAAAATTTAGGAAAAGTAAGGTACACCCTGTTCTGCTATATTAAAAAAAAAATGGCATCTATATTTCAGTGGGTATGGACCAGCACAGCAGCATGCCTGGCCAGACCCAAGAGGGACATTAGCATAAAGTGATTTCAAGCAGTGTCCAAGGTGAGCAAATGGTAGGAGTCCCTCTGATAAAAAATGATGCTGTGTTCCGTTTTTTCATAAAACACAATTAAAATACTTTCCTCAAAATTAAGTCCTAATTAAGTCCTGTCCTCATATAAATACCATCATCATATCTGACGAAAGCTAGGAAGGAGAGAAAGAGGGCACACACACTTTTATAGTACTTCTGGTGACGGAAAAGGTGTGGTTGAGAAGATGGAAAAGCTGAACGAATATTTTAAAGAACTGAGGGCTAACATCAATAATGTAAAGTAAAAGTTCCACAAACTGGGGAAAAATTACCTGGAATTGTTCCAAATAAATGAGAAAGTAATGTTAGAATGCAGTAGCCAGATTAAACGTCATATGGAACATGTAGAACAGGCTTATTATTGCTTCTCCATAAAAAGCACATTATTCCCATTTGATTGACATTCTGACACTGCACCACATGGGAGAGGTAGAGACATCATAAATTTAAATATACACGCCCAGAGAGGAGTCACTGCTTGAGGAACTATTGGTAACTGGTCGAGCGATTGGTCATGATTTTCAACACACTGCAAGATCGGAAGGCGGTTGGAACAAGATTTATAGTCCAGCTGAACAATCCAATGAAACGACGAACGGTACTTTGGAAAGACTGTTATTCATCGTTCAAGTATTCACACTCATTGAGCCGAACAGACGTTTATCGCTAGATTGACCCAATAGTCAGCTGAAAATCCTGTAGTGTTGTCCCAGCCTAAGTGAGACACTGCTAAAATTAGGTTTTGTTTTGCAGGTTGGATATTAAAATAAGCTTTAAAAGAGATCATTTTAAAGGAAACACCTTTCTGTTATCAGGCCGCAGAGTAAATGTAGCTCATTTTAGTCCCATCATGGTGGTGACATAATCTACCTGTTATCTACCACATTAAATGTAGGTGCCATTAATTCAAACTAAAAACCACACAACCTTTACTAACGTAAATTAATGTGAGATCCAAGTATGAAAATAGCAATAGTTTTTTAACAGACTTTTTTAAATTTTGCAAAACATGCCAGTAGAATTTCCATAAACTATGCAATGCTTGTGCATCATTTGCATATGGGGCAAGAGATTTCTGTTTAGTTTGCAAGTTCAACTATGCACAAGAGGAATAAATACATATATGAAATGGGCTCAGTCACACTGTTTTCCTCTTTTAAATGACCTGCCTCTGTAATTGTCTATTCCTATTGGATTACCTTGTATTTTGGTTTAGTAACAATTTAATCTGAAGCTAGCTACACACAATACATTGTTATTGGCTAACTGGCCCAGTATCATAGCATGTGCTCCTCCAAAATAAGCGTGATACCTGCTAATTAAGCTGTTAAAGTATCAGATCATAATTGAGTATATCCATCAATGCAGCAGTAACATGACAATTATCAGTATTTCTGTGTTTTTATCTTACAATTGTGCTATCAACCCCACTGTGATCAGAAAGTGACCACTCACACCAAAAGAACTCACCCAATTTAACCACCCTTGTGCGTAGCCAAATTGGAATGTGATCCTGTCACCTGTCATTTGGGCTGAATGGCGAGATTAGCCTGTGTTTTGCCAGTATTAAGCTGCCAACCATGATGATATTTTGATTGAATTTGGTCTATTTAATCAAGTTAACCAAGCACTATAAAATTTGTAACCGAATCCTAAACAGTCAAAATAAAATCCAATCAGACTGTATTTTATTATCCAGCAGCTGAAAAAATCAGTTTGGCACCTGCATGAGGTCATTTTCTGTTCCTTACATAGTAAGTTACAAAATTAATCTGTTTTCCTTTGCACTCTGTTCCCAATGTACAACTGCTATTTGATTGTATTTGTGCAGTTTGGTCTTGCACATATGTGGCCAAATTGCTCATAGATTTTATTGAAAATATCAATGACCCAATCTGATTAGATTATAGTGCATGTAGCCAGTGTATAAGTATTTCAAGATTGGTATTAAAATAAACTACTTATTCATGGGGTGGACATTCTAAATGGAATGCAACTTCTATGCTATCATGGTGGTTACTAATACTCCTATTAGAAAAAACATTCACAAACATTAGACATTGTGGGTTTCACCTACAATAAAGTGGGATACAAACATTATTGAAGTAACTCTAGTGCACAGTATCAAACAAATACAACAATGATGTTGTGGTCTTAGAAAATAAACCACAGCTTCCAGACAATTACAACCAGATGGTGCATCGCAAGTTGGCGACTAGTTTTTTTTACTTTCTCCCAGAGCAAAATGACCTTCACGCACCAATGTGCAATTACATTTTTGTCTATTCAGTTTTGAGTGATCATTATGCTAGTTTGTTATGATAGATTGCAAATGTAAAAAGTCAGGTCAAAGTACCACTTACAGAATTTCCCCACTTGACTTTCCTTTCTCATTAAATTAAACTCATCCCTTTCTTTTCAAACATACAGCTCATTTGCCCTTCATTTAGCTATTACTGGACTACAGAAAGCAAGGGGATATTGTATTTTACAATTTTAAGTACATTGGATTCCTTCCATGAACTGTCCCTACTTTATTTTGTGTCTCTAGGAGTAGCTAATGGCGCATTGTAAAGTAAAGTAGTAGGTAACACCATTTGCATTTGGTGCAGTTTTCCTTAGAGAAAGAGGCCTGTGCTGCTGTTCAAGTAGGTAATACGTATCTTTTTTCCATTCTGGCACTTAAATAACAGCATATATATGCCCCCGAAAAGCTTTACTATAGATGGTATATAGTCCCCTCTCGTCTATATACTATATTGCCAAATTTCACAGATTGTTGGAGAGGCTGCAGATTGCGGGGTACCCTGCTGAATGCTTGGTGGAGTTGTCCAAAAATTCAACTCAATTGGCAACAAATACGTTCTCTTATTGAATCTATAACACAGATTAAAATGCCTGACTCCCCGCTATATTTTCTTCTTCCCAGACCGCTTCCAGACACTACCCTACTTACGCAAAAATTTGTTAAACATATCCTAAATGCAGCCAATTGTTTAATAGCTGCATGCTGGAAAAATACCTCTCCACCTACACTCTCTGCCACTATCAACAAAATTTGGTCAGGTTACCGTATGGAAAGCATTTCAGCTTTTCTTAATGATACTCCAATAAACTTCCAAAACACTTAGGGCTAGATTTACTAAGCTGCAGGTTTGAAAAAGTGGGGATGTTGCCTATAGAAACCAATCAGATTCTAGCTGTCATTTTGTAGAAGGTACTAAATTAATGAAAGCTAGAATCTGATTGGTTGCTATAGGCAACATCTCCACTATTTCAAACCCGCAGCTTAGTAAATCTAGCCCTTAGTCTCTCTGGACGAGTCACTATGGAGCTGAAACACCTTTAATTAAGTCTAATTTACTTCTAATATGGTGACTTACACCCCCCCCACCCCTCTGTCATACGTATTTTCTCTATAATCTTGGCAATTGCAAACTCCACTCAATTCCTTCTATTGCATTAACCTAATAATCAGAGTATGGTAATATTTCTACATCTCCATTCCCTTCTCTCCTAACCCATCCTACCCTAGTTCATCTTCCCTTAAATTACATGTTATTTTAATAGTAACATACATTTTATCTAATAGCAATTCAGAGTTTCCTTCTATATTCATTATCCTCTGTAATGTTAACTCCTTATGTCAATTGCATATAATGTACGGTATGTATTTTATTTATTGACTTGAGAAAGTTAATAAAATATTGTTTTCCCAAAAAAAGAAAAAATGGCCAAAAATGGCTATCACCCAAAGTAAATATTTACCCCTTAGCTAAAAACACCGCAAAGTCATGTAACACCAAAACAGAGAAAACAGATTTAGTTCTTAACTGAACAATACCATTTTGTCATACGTAATACACAGTATTTCCCGAGCGCCCTCACTTTACCAAATGTAGCAATCACTAATTGTTCCAATGTGGTAAAACAGCTTTCAAAGTTGGATTTATCAATAGGCAATGTAGCACTAATGCTCCCCTACTAAGTATAGTGCTCTGTTCTGCAACATCAAGTAGGACCCACTTCTTCCACTGGAAAGATAATGCAGCAATCATGGAAGTGAGCACGACACCTGTGGTAGATACACGTCAGCCCCAGGTAAGTGAAGAAATGCCTGCTGCATACTGTCAGAAAATCATTCATTTACTGACCTTGAGACTGGAGTACATCTGCCTCCCGCTCCTTAGTGAAATATAAACAATATCACTGTCACCAGATGACATGGTTTAGGAATGAAAGTACACTGGGGGTCTGACTGTGGGTCAGTAACAGACACATTAGTGGCTACTACATCCACCGAAGATCTGTTACGTCCGTATGTGTTATATGCAATAAAGACTCCCAAATGCATCTGCTGAGGTTCCAAAGCACAAAGGTTTTATTCACGAAATAGATTAGAGGGCAAAGCAGTTGGCACCAACACAAGCTTCTATAAGAACGCTCTGGTTTCCAAAGCCAAAGGTGAAAAATGTACACACTGTACAGTCATAAAAAGCAGTGACATCACAAAATTACACAGTTACAGTATTAAGGTCCACATTCATAGGTCATGACCTCCCAAGAACTCAAGGTCCCATTGATTGATTCCACTGGTCATTGTTCCTTGAGGTGGCGAGGTGTCCTTCTCAGGCTCCTGCCTCTAGACCTGTATAAACTAGGGATGTGCACCAGCCACTTTTGGTGTTTTGGGTTCTGATTAGCTTGATTTTTGGGGTTCTGATATGTTTTGCCAAAACACCTGAAGAAAGGTTTTGGTTCTGATTTAGGGTTTTGGGTTCTGATTTATTTTTAAAAAAGCATAAAAGGGCCATCTAGTAGTGGCACTGCAGTGCACTGCAGGCTTGAATGGCCTTTTGCTGCTCCTCCATCCTCTGCAGCATATAGTGGGTGGAGTTCTAGCGCGTCACTACCTCTTGTTTTCGTTGATGACAGGGCATTTTCATTATTTTTTTATTTGGCAGTAACATTGAACGTAGTTTTATATCTGATACTAATATTTCTGGACTGCAAGAAGAGTGAACGTATTTTAATTGAGCAGTACTAATATTTCTGGACTGCAACAACAGTGAACGTAGGTAAATTGAGCAGTACTAATATTTCTGGACTGCAACAACAGTGAACGTATTTTAATTTAGCAGTAATAATATTTCTGGACTGCAAGAAGAATGAATGTATTTTAATTGACCAGTACTAATATTTCTGGACTGCAACAACAGTGAACGTAAGTATTGCAGTACTAATATTTCTGGACTGCAACAATATATTGCTCTAGAATTTTGTAAATTTTTTTATGATTTTTTTAAATATTTTTAAAATAACTATGGACTTAGCAGAACAAAGCACAGGACAAAAGCACCACTGGACTCAGCAGGACAGAGCAATGGCCAAAGCACCACTGGACTCAGCAGGACAGAGCACAGGACAAAAGCACCACTGGACTCAGCAGGACAGAGCACAGGACAAAAGCACCACTGGACCCAGCAGGACAGAGCACTGGCCAAAGCACCACTGGACTCAGCAGCACAGAGCACAGGACAAAAGCACCACTCAACAGGACAGAGCACAGGAGAAACTAACTAACTAACTAACCACTGCACACAGGAGCACCACTACACTATCTACAACCTCCCTCTTCCCTGATCTCAGCCGGAATGAAGATGGCAGCCGCAAGCGGGGAATTTATGCAATCCGAGTCTCGCGAGATCCGACACGAGACGTGGACGTCAGAGCCTCGTTTTCATTTTTTTGCCCGCCGGAAATATCCGAACAGTACTCGGATCCCGTTCGGCTCCGCACTGTTCGGGTGGGCTCGGATTAGCAGAATCCGAGCCCGCTCATCCCTAGTATAAACTGGTTCTTTCAAGACATCTCTGGACTTGCTATTTGGTGTATGAAAAGTGATATTAGTTATAACTAGCATTCGCAACATGCAAACGCTACAGAAACAATACCGTAAGTGTTCTGATTCAATTGCAAACAGAATGAGACCAAACTCAATGTAATTAATATGTTGGATACATTAATTAGCATCTTCACCACATTATATTTTATATTAAATGATAGAAATACGTGAAATTTATTTACATGTTGCTATGATAATGGTTAGGTTGCGTATTAATCGCATCACAACAGATTGTAGTATACAGAAATGATTGATTACCACCTTCATTCAATTATTAAACTTCAACAGGTCTCAGTCTCTGAATCATGAGTCACAATGATTGGTAGCGGCCATTAGACAACAGTTTTGCTGGAAATGGCTTTACAAAGCTTTTCCTTACTCGGTAACCCAAACAAGAAAGTAATAGAGGCTGGAGGCAATGACTGAATTCTCAATACAACAAAGTAATGAACTTAATGTAAACCTTACACAGGCCCATACCAACATAACAGCCCTATTCCCACAGACCAATGCCTCCTCCCATTTGTCATGTATAGATGCATGTCCAAATAAGCAGATGCAATGCCAGCATAAAAATCCTCATGCTGGTTGTGGCTCCATATATTTAGCACTAAAAGTCATAAAATGTGCGCTTTTATTGCAAATCTGCCCTTCCCCTCTATGTTACTTGCCTCACAGGTACTCACTGGAGCCGCAAAAAGCACCATGGAAAACTTCTCCCAGTTGTCTCAATTTGTGGTCTAGCTCCATCCGTGAGTCCACGAGCTTTCCTGGCCTTACCACTAAGAGGAGGCACTACTGGCTGTTTTCTCAGGCCTCAGTGACCGCTTATAAGATCATCTTATAAGTGAGAATCTCAGGCACTCCACAGTTCCTCATTTAAAATTAGGGGCATACTCTCCAGGTCACACTAGCACCTGATATTACTATCTAGGCCTAAAGAGCATTGTGAAATTCAAGATTTGCTAAGTTTGCCAACCTTCCTTACCACATCTGGAGATCTGTCTCATGCTTTAGATCATTACCCAATATTAAAATGGCCTATACTGAAGTGAAGGAAAGCCTGATCTTCCAATACAGACACTGTTAAGTAAAATACTCATTAAGCCCTCTTCAAAGTGAAAATCACCCTGGGCATAATAAACAGTCAAACCATTATTGTTTTATCTCTATTCATCGTGGGTCTCATGTGACATATTATATAAGTTGAAGGATTAGTTGCTAAGTCACTTATATTGTCTTACAACTGCAGGAAAACATGTTATATAAATGTTTTCTTCTGATTTTCTGCAGACATCAGACAGTGTTTTGTATTAGAAAGCCTGGCATTTGACAGATAACCTAGTAGGTGTCTTACTGCTCTACTGTCTCATTACTGCCAGTATACAGCGGACTTCTCAATAGTGATTTTAGTGACATTATACTCAATTCATTTAATCAACAATCAATATGTCTCATGGTGCATTAGAGATCTGATTAGGACTAGTATCATATAGATTACTTCCACAGAATGTCACAGAAAACTCGGAAATCCTCATAGTTGATGCGGCTTCTATTTATAAAAAGAAAGATAAAGAAAGATCACATACCCAGCCACCAGCAGAAACATATAGGTACTTTCTTGGCTTAAAGACTTATAAGCACCCAGATCCTTATTACTGCTAATGGATCTCATGGAAACAATCCATGCAGAACTAAGGGCAGCTGTGGGGATATACAAGCAGACATCACTTCATTTGTCACGTGCAATGGTCATTTTGAACATAAGATAGATGAGATATCTACCTCCCTATTGGTGCATAGGAAACTATTTCTGTTGAGACAAATTGGTAGTATTAGAGATTCAAAAATGATAAGCATAAGGATGAAAAAAGCGCCTGAAACTGTGAACCGAGCTGCTCTTTTTGCTTATACAACTTCTGCCAGAGACTCCTGTAGACAGATATCTTCTGGACCGCGACCATTGACCTCTCCATCTACTCTTATATGCAACCAAAAAATATTATGTCGGCACTGATAGACATCCAGGAGATCTCCTTCCGAGGATTAAGTCTACTCATATTTCAAGACCTTGCTCCAAAGCACCATGAGGAATAGAAGCGAACTGATCAATGTAACAAAAATGCTGCACAATAATAATCTGATATAGGTCTCAATTGATTGCTTTCCATTAGGCTAGAAACCGGAAGATGGACCTGCTGATCAAATTGAAACTCATCACATCCAGACCGACTCAGAAAAGGATGCAGCCATCTGCAGTGGATTGATCTGAAGCCTGACTTTTCTGCTCTTCTTCTATACAGGTTTTATCTAATTGCAGCTGGTGAATTGTTCTTGACTATGGTTAGGTACACACTGGCCCGATGATTGCACAAAAAAACCTCCAATCAACCGCCATCCGACCATTTGGATAGATATCGTGTGAGTGTGTATAGTGACACAATGATCTAAAGTCGTCCCAAAGTGCCGATCATCGTTTCATTTGGTTGGTCGAACTGTTTAATATTTTACGACCAACCACCAACCAATCATGTAGTGTGTATGCACTCATGCTCACAATCTCCTTAGAGTTTACAGAGTCGTGTTCTTTTCAGCCGATGCTAGCAAAGAATGTCCCGGTGAATAAATGTATAGAGTGCTGTAGAAGGAATAATTCCTTTGTTCGTTCTAAGACAGAATGTTTCGTTTCAGAGTCACAGAAGCTAACGAAATTCGTTATTCATTTATTAAAAGTGGATAGCTATAAAGGAAGGTGGTTTTAATCAGTGTGACAATAATGAATGAATGAATATTGTGCTGTCATTCTCTGAAGACTAGAGGGCCAGATGAAGGACCAGATGAAGAGCACAGATCTGAAAGTAAATTGTGTCAGTGTGTACGCATGAATCGTCAGACTGATCGGACTTTCAGTCGTAGGCGCAATCCTTTGAGATAACACGTCCGTCGGAAGACTCTTCAGTGTGTACCTAGCCTAAGGTTTTAAAGGCTTCAGTTCTGTGCCTGAAAATGTGAAGATAACATGTTCTTGTTTTCATGCTAAGGTTGAAATTGTTTTCAACAGACTGTCACCTTAGGGAACTCTATTTGTGGACAATCCGGTTTATCTCCTGATAACTTGCACAGAGATTAAGGCTGCCTTACTGAGATCTGAAACAGACTGTGTGAGGCGTGGTGTTTTCATATTCTTTAATATAGGCTATATTTGACTAACTTGAGCGATGTGATATAGGTAATTAGTATGGGTATGTTATTATACCAAATGGTATTTATACCTTGAATACAGAGATCTATTGTAACCTTTTTGGGAGATGTAAAACCTAGATTTTATTTTGTGCCTTTCATAATCACAGTTCCAGGTCAACAATTGCTTTATACTCTATAACATGCTAATGTGCTTATAAAGAGATGTGGGGATGCACCCCTTCTGGGCTTAGTTCTCGTGCACCCTCATTTATGCTAGTCGTGATTCCCCCCCCCCGTCTGGGGTCTCTGCATGCTGGATCCTCGGGGACTGCGTCACACATCTTGCAAAATATTTAATGCAGTGGTTCCCAAACTTTCTAAGTTCGAGGCACCCCAGGGAGCCGCTGCACACACTTTGGGAACCACTGATTTAATGCCTATTAGTGAAGTTTACTTTTCTAACACTGTTCTGTATTCTCTGCTAATATCTTGTTGATGAAACGGTCTTGTATATAGTGATTTTTTACTATTATAGAGGTCCTTGCATTTTATATCTCCTCTTTTAATTACTATGCTCTAGTCTAGTGCCCTCCCTGATGAAGTGCCCATATCTGAAGGTAATCCGTCTAGTGTGTATGCATGAATTGTCCGACCAGTCTGAACTTCAGTCGCAGGTACAATCGTTGTAGATAACAAGTTGGTCTGTAAAATTCTTTAGTGTGTACCTGGCCTAAAGCTTACTTGTAGAACTTATACACAAGCTTATTACCCCTCAACAGGTAGAAAAAACAAATAACCCATCTCAATTCATAAAATAATTCCCCTCTCAGTGGAGTCAATCTCAGATTCCTTAGGCAGATTTACAATTATTGTGGGCAAACTCGAACATCTCCCTTTAACAGCAGCTTCGATATATGCTCTTAATGTAGAACAGAGTGACTTCTTTAGGGGATTTTTACACATCCTGAATCAGATTTCACAGGGACAATTAATCTTATGAGTTCAATGCTTTCCTCGATAGAAAATGGGATCGCTCCTCCCCTTAGAACCAAAGTTAAGATATACTTAGCAGAAAAAATGTGGTAGCTCATGATTTCTATAACATGTGGAGAGTTATGTATCCTGAGATGATTCTACACACAGTTTCCACCTCATAACTTATGCTCTATATAATACTGATATAATTTGATCACCTTACTTACAACCCACAAACTAATTGGGAATTTTTCTCTCCCCAGGGTCCAATCATACAATGGTCATCCTGGAATTGGATTCTATGTCAAATCCACTTCCATGGATTCAATGGTGACTTTACAAGTCTTTATTACTAAAACAAGTAGTAATAACAGAAATGAACAATTGTTCTTTACTCTTAACACATGGCTTGACATTTCCTCTTCAGTAGTATGAGAGGACCATGAAACCACAAATAGAGGAAACCTGATAAACATCAGAGAGAAGCAGAAAAGCTCCCATGTATATAATTTAGAATCCCAAATACAAGAATTGACCCCCAGAGATCAGAATCCCAATGACTTTACCTTAACAAGGACAATACAGCAGAAGAAATCTCTACTGCAATTAAGGAGATAAGGAACTCAACAGCAACAGATATGGATGGTTTCTCAGCCCTTATTATAAAATAAAAAGTAAAGAGGCTCTCCTACATTGGTTGTTAGACTTGTTCAATTCTATTTTGCAATGGTCCCAAATTGATTCTGCTGCCAACAGTGCGAAGAATGTTCACATTCTCAAACCTGGCCAAGACCCCAAAGTGTGTGGTAGTCTATATATAAACATATTTTACTGCATAATGTTTTATTAGCATTACTTTATATAGTGCCAACATATTCCAAATCACTTTACAAATTTAGAACTGAAATTATTTTTGAAGATGTTTGAGAATATTCTTGCGAATAGGTTGGTAAAGATAGAACTTATATTGGTAAGCCTGGACCAGGACAGCTTTGTCACAATCTGCCAGACTATGGACATTATTAGTCAAACCATCATCACAAATTATTTACCACCAATTCTGCTGTAAGGTACAGAGAATATTTGTCAGCCCCATTGGAGCTTACAATCTTACAGTCCTGACAACTCACACACTAGTGTTAATTTTTTCAGCAACCTACCTGTATGTTTTTTGGAGTGTGGTAGAAAACCGGTGCACCCAGAGAAAACCCATGCAAAAACGGATAAGGCAATGGTCGGAAACACTGACCCCAGCGCTGTGAGGCAGAAGTGCTAACCACTGAAGTATTCGAAAGAGTGTCTTGGCCTTACATGCAGATGACTCTTCAGCACATGGGTTTGAGGGGAACATTCTTCAGAGCAATTGGGGCTGTGTGTCAAAACCCTTCTGCCTCTGTGATGACTAATGGTTCTCCTTTACATTCTTCAATGGACTAGGCAGGGATATCCACTAACTCATCCAAATTTTGCACTAATCATGGAGTCATTTAAAACAAGAATCAGGAATAAGTGATATTTCTGAAATTAAAGTTGGTCCTCAAGATAATAAGATAACACTTTACATTGATGATGTCCTAGTCATACTGAACAAACCGCTTGTATCTCTTCATAATCTTCCAGGAAATAAGATCATATATCGATGTCTCTAATTTCAGAACTAATGCAGATAAAACTGAAAAATTGTACCTTAATGTATTTATTCATAAAAACACAGCTAGCCTCTAACTTTTAATTTATGAGAGTGCCATCTAAATTTAAATATCAGGAGGTCCATTGGACCAAACATTAACATCAACTAGATGAAGCCAATTATGCTTCCCTAATAAAAACATTGAAATAATTGTTTCCTGGAATTTACTTCTTATTTCTTGGGTGGGCTGCGCCAATTTTGTTAGGACACGCTAATATCCCTAGCATGAGACCAGGGTCTTGAAAGCAACAATTGGAAGGTATGACAAAACCTAAAATACAACTGCCCTGATTTAGATTTTTGGACCAATTCTAGGACAGTAGTCTGCTAACCGATCCCAGTTCAATGCTGCATGAAACAGTGGCAGGTGTGCGGGGCACTGAAGGAGTGTTATTAGGGAAGGAGGTCGCCCAGTGCTTCAGAAGTGCTGGTCACATCCCCAGGAGATGTGGCGCAGCCCAATGTGATATGACCATGCCCTTGTGTAGCATGAGCCCACCCGCTTGGGGCGTATGGTTTAAGCTTTTCTTTAAAAAATATAATTTTTTTATCCAAAGTTTGCCTTCTGGAAATGGATTACATCATATTAATCCAGTATATTTCCAGAATACTAGTCTGTCAATTCAAATGCCTGACAAATGCTGTTGATCCGTTTACATCAAAATTTTTTTACAAAAGCCTTTTTTGTCTTACACAAATATCTGTATAATCTATACAATCCTACAGTTTGCTTAGGATAAAGCAATTTACCAAATGTGTAAATCAGTTGTTTCATTCATGTAAAGCCTAAAAGCCATTAAGCTTAACAGAGAATCAATGACAATAAATTAGCATGGTTCATCTTGCAAACGTACAAGAAAAAAATAAAGGCAAGCATATAGGCATTGACTGGAAAATAGGCCTTAATAGACATCTTGAAATAGTTACTGGACATTTGAATAAATGGTCTGTACTTCAATGGTAAATAAAGTGTGCTTCTTTATGAAGCATAATGAATGAGTACCAAAAAACAAATTGTTTTTTTCACCAGTGCAGCTTGATGATCCCCCCAGCACTCATTAAGATCTATGCCTCCTACCTCTTGGTACCATCCCATTCAATTGAATAAAATTTTAAGTTTTTCTATTAATATGCGCCTAGTAAAACACTTTTCCGCCAAAAGTCTATACTCCACCACTGGGACCCTCACCACTTGTAATAAACCATAACCCCCTTGGATAACTTACTTTGGAGCAGCCTCCTGTCCTTAGATTTGGGTAATAGAGCTCTTGTGTAGTTTTCTGGTGATGACGTGAATTATTTCTTCCCCTTTCCCTAATTTCCTATTATGCAAATTCCCCTTCCTGGTCCTGCTCTACTGGGACATCTTCACTCATTTTGCTGACTTTATTAATGGATGTAACAAACTTAGGGCCTGATTCATTAAGGATCTTAACTTAAGAAACTTCTTATTTAAGTCTCCTGGACAAAACCATGTTACAATGCAAGGGGTGCAAATTAGTATTCTGTTTCGCACATAAGTTAAATACGGACTTCTTTTTTTCATGTAGCAAAATGTACATTTTTGTCCTCCCCTTAGATTGTACGCTCCTCTGAGCAGGGCCATCTCTCCTCCTGTTTCCACCACTTCTAACTCTGCTCTCCAGCTACTTAGCCCTCCTCCTCGAGGGTCCTCCACCCCACGTCCACTCTCGCTCCCTCCTCCCCCCTGGGGATCTTCCTGTCTTCCGCGCCCTCCTTCTTGGGCCCCGTCGTTTGCGGATCCTCCCTCCCCCTTCCCCGCCCTCTCTAGCTGCGCATTGAGCTTACTGAGTTGCTGTGTTTACTGTACTGTGCTGTCTCCCATTGTATTGTAATTTTGTTTGTCTCTGTACGGCGCTGCGGATGCCTTGTGGCGCCTTATAAATAAATATTAATAATAATAATAATAATAATAGCACAAATATCAACTTTAAATTTCAGTGTACAAATAAGCTATCAAGTATGTGTGTGCTACATGAAAAAACAGTCAGTATTTAACTTATGTGCAAAACAGAATACTAATTTGCACCCCTTGCATTGTAACATGGTTTTGTCCAGGAGACTGAAATAAGAAGTTTCTCAAGTTAAGATCCTTAATGAATCAGACCCTTAATTACTAACTATGCTGGTTATTTTATCCCTGTAACTGGATGTTGTTTTGAGATGTTGATGTTTGTTATAACCTTATTTTTTCTACCCTCTCCCCCCTTTTTTATCTTCTGTACTCCTTATTCCTGTTGTCATGATTTATAAATGTATCCTTCGTAGCTCAAATAATAAACACATGTCTAAGCCACAGTGGTACTTAAACTAACAAGGGAAACAACCTGACATATTTTTCAAGCATATAGATGTGAACTTCCTCATCATTTGTATCCCTCATGCATTGCAGAGTATTACCTGTCGAAAAGATGAATCCTTAGCTGGGCTGATGCAGAATGTGATAGCGTATAATAATAAACTCATGGAATGTGTCATGGGTTGTTCATCAGTTACAATTATCATCCATTTATCTAATGGCAATCTGAGCTGTACTTTCAGTGCTTAAAAACACTTAAAAAAAATTAAAGGAGATTGCAAAGAACATAATTAAGAGATTCCAGGATGAAAACCAAAAATAGTAATATACTAATATTTTACTAGCTAATTAGGAATATATAAGTAATATGTCAGAACAAATATAAAACCTTTACATTAGAGAAAACAGCATATTTTTGCAGCACTCAAAATCAAGACAAATTGCACAAACTGGTCTGTATGTGAAACGTTGAAGGCAATTTACAAAGAGCAAAGTAGCAGCACCACAGCATAAATGCAGCTTTTGACCCGAAAGTTCACCTAGATTTAGATCTAGTTTGCAAATAGGATGGGCGAATTTGTGGAGGAGCCTTGGGGTGGAGTGAAGACGTTCCTAGCAAAGTGCACCACTGTCTCGTTTGCAGAGCAGTGTTGGAACGAGATTAATTTTGCAGAGCGAGATTACTGATATGAGACAAAGGGGTGGAGAGGACTTATTTTTAACAGCATCCCTTGCTCTGCATGAACATTCCCTGTCTGCAAAAGGACCTGAATTAGAGATGGTGGAAATCGGGTTTCGTCTGATCGTATGGTGTAAGCTAAAAATAAATAATTAAAAACATTGCGCACAATCAAAAGCCAAACATGGGTCCTTCTTTTCACTACGAAAATTAGGTGGTACCTGCACCCTTTCTTTTTCTGCAACAATAGTTTTGAATCGTGAATGCCTAATGTGTGAGAGATGTCAGGATGGAGATAACAGAAGAAAATAATAGAAAATCTGCTTTATTTTTTGAATAAGGCATTTTTTCTATGTTTCAAGTTTTATATATTAATAATCTATTTTTAACAATTTACTTATTTTTTGTCCCCATTTGTTTCCATTGTGCATGCGTAAGCCGGCTAGACAGCTTGCACATGTGTATATCCTGATCAGTAGCACCAAGGCAGCGGACTATCAATATGTGGCAGAAGAAAATAGTCATTACCACTGCTTGTTAATAAATATACCCTATGTATAGAACAGTGGAGGGACCGGAGACATGTGGAATAGTTTTTCTTTGAGAAGATGCAAGTAGCAAGCAAGGATATAATTATTGTTTTGGATAAATATGGAGGTGTAATGAGAGGGGGATGGGTGCAATAAAGGATTGTTATGGTGATTTATACAACAAGAAATATAAAAGAAATATTAATGAGAAAATTATATTGTGAAAACCAGATCGATTTATATGCATTTTACTATCATTAAATATTCTATGAATCGCATGTATTTTAACGTCAGTGGCCTTAGCGCTAGTACCTGGTGATACAGTGATAGGAAAACTTCTTAGAAATTATGATTTGAATGAAGAACAAATTGTGGATTTAAGGTGAGAGAGTGTTAGCAATATTGATATGTTGAGGTCAAAAGAAGCCCACATGGGCGGCCATTCGAGCTGGACGTGCTGGGAGTGAGCTCCTGCTCCAACGTGTGGTGTACCCCTCGGTGCTTCGAGTTTAGGGTGCCCTCATCAGCAGTGTTTCAACGGAGCTGCACAGGGGAGAACCTGGGCTGCATTTAGAGCCCTCAGGCACCCGTGGAGCTGCCGTGTAGCCGAGTGTCGGGATTGCGGCCTGGACCTCCACGTGGCTATTAAGGAGCCTCCATCACATCCCCAACCCCATCCTAACATCACAAGAGGGGCCACACATCCGGATCTGGGGCTTACCTATTTGGAGGGCATCCAATCGTCCCCGCTTGTCAGAACCCCTCTTGGCGGGGCAGCTTAGCGGACGCGGCAGCCTGTCAGCCACGGGTGGACGGAGAGCTCCTTCTGCACACAGGATTGTGTCTGGAGGTACGAAGGGGAGATTGCGGGTGGTTGCGGCGGCACCGCTGGGAGTCCCCAACGTCAATCAGTGGTCTGGATTAAAGGGGGCAGCCCCGGCCCCCCCCTGCATACTAGCACCCAAACGCTCGCTGCAGCACAAAACAGATCCTTCAGCTACTGACACTCTGGCCTCACTGACGCCGCGAGACACCAAAATAAGGTACAAGCTGTTTGTATGTCTGTGATACCTGAAGGAGTAAAGTTGGCTTCCTACAGATAGCAGGGCAGTAATATAGAACCATTACAGAAAAGAGTAATCACCTGCTAAATACCAGGCTACATCCAGTGGAAATATTTTTGTTCAGATTTAACGTGTAACAGACCTGGATTGAGTCTTACTGATGTAACAACACTGACATCCGGTGGCAGACTCTCGCTACTACACTACATTATTCAACCTAAGTTTACAAAGTCAACTAGAATATAAATCCTGCTCTTGGGAAGCTGGCTCTTTAGTCAGAATAGGACCGCACTGGACACATGGTAATATTCCTTTGAACAGACCACGGCTCGCGTCCTGCGGGATGGCCGCCTAGACCAATCATGAGGAGGGGTGAATGGCGGCAGTCTTACCTCAACATTATGTACTACCTGCAATGAGTATTATACCTCGAACATACTGCTGAACACACATAGAGTCGTCTTGATGGGCAAAGACCGTAAAAGCTCAGCTAAGAAAAATCAAGGAAAATCCCAAGAGACCCCTCAACGTTCTGACCTTCGCTCATATTTAAAAACCCCTGTGGCCACGGAAGAATCAGAAATGGCATCTCCTTCCGTTGCTTCTGGATCAACATCACCTGACCCACGACAGGACGAAACACGTCGCCAGAAGGGGACTGAGATAACAGAGCAACCTGATTTGTCACAAGTCTTAAGGATGCTTAAGTCTCTCCCAACTAAGCAAGAGCTACCCTCTAAAAAAGACTTTGAAGCGTTAGAAGCAAAATTACAAGAGATTGTACACCAAGAAGTGGTCACACTGCAAGCAGATATCGCCCACCTTGGCCATCGATTGGTTGCACTCGAGGAACACAAAGAAAAAGGTGATGAACGTGTTACAGCTCTAGAAAGGACGGTGGCGGAGCAGGCAAAGGCCTTGCAAGGATTCCAGCAAAAGATGGACGATCTAGACAATCGAGGTCGCCGTAATAATCTGCGGATACGGGGTCTGCCAGAAGACGTCCCCCCACAGGGCCTTATTGATGCTTTGACAAAGATGTTTAATGAGGTCCTAGAATTACCATCCGACAATATAATCGTATTTGACAGGGCGCATAGAGCATTACGCCCAAGGGGGTCCCCAACGGAAAGGCCCAGAGATGTTATATGCCGTCTCCACTATTACACACAGAAGGATGAAATCGTCCGCAAGCTAAGGGGTCTCCAAGGAGTGGAATTCAACGGTCAGGAAATCCACATATTCCAAGATCTATCCTGGCAAACCCTACAATTTCGGAGGTTACTTAAACCCCTTACGGAGGAGCTCCGGAAAAAATCGATTAAATACAGATGGGGCTTCCCGCTCCAACTACAAGTTACACATGAAGGGAAACTGACGGTCCTCAGGATTCCATCAGACCTGCCAGACTTCTGTACCACCTTGAACATTCCTTTAATCACTCTAGCTGAATGGCAGGAGTCCCATCAACGTTTGTATCCGGTAATGGAGTCCCAACACGATGATAGGTTCCAATTTCCAAGTAGATCCAAGCGGTCACCCCAAAAGCGTCTGAACCAGCAGGCACAAGGGAACACTTGAATACGCACAAATGAGTGCGAGACTTCACCCTTAGGAGGAGAACTTCTCATAAGACCCAACTAAAGACCTGCTACCGTGAATAGCTTCTCTTGGGCGTGAATATTCCTATCCTACCTTTGCCTACTTTATCCCCTTCATCTCTGATATGTTATTTACAACTGTTAGTGTTCAATATAGATTTGCCTAACTCATCAATATTTTTCTAAAAGTTTTTCTATAGATTTCTAAGGTTATAGTGTTATAATGTTTTCCAATATTACAATGTTCAAGTATTTTCGATTAGCTGTGTGTTCATGCATAGTTGTTTGTTGTTCTCTTTACAAAAATTGAATATGTTAGTGCATATAAGTAACAGAGGTCCTGCACCTCCCTGGAAGATAGGGACCTGGGCTGAAAATACCCGGGACCCTGCTGAGGACGAGATGCGGACCATCTATCTATGTATGTTTGGCTGTCGCTGTTTACTGCCCTCCTCAGGGCTCCAAGACCGAGTGCTATATTCCGGATCATGTTTGGATCACGATCCAATATGGTATGCCGGAACGGTCTTACAAAATTGCCAATGATTAGTAGCTCTTTGCTGATACTGATACTTCAGTCTAAGCACTTATGGCTTCCTGACCCTCTTTCCTCCCCCTTCATTCCTACTTTCTTCAATTCCCCCCCACTACAATTCACCTATGGGTTCATACACACTTTCCCCTTGTGGTGGTACACAGGTAAATACCTAGAACTGCTTGGTAATGGTGGGTAGACTTAAATGCGTTACCCTTAACGTTAAGGGTCTAAATGTCCCGGAAAAGCGGTCCCGTTTACTACGCGACCTTATGGCCAAAAAAATTGACGTAGCCTTTTTACAGGAAACTCATTTCAAGCAAGGTTCTGCTCCTAGGTTAAGCAGCCGCCAATTCCCACACGTCTTTATGAGTAATAATGCGGAAAATAAGTCCCTGGGAGTGGCAATTCTCATGTCCAGTCGTTTGCCTGTTCAGGACATAGACACACATACATTACAGGAAGGAAGAGGTTTGGCAGTGACATGTATGATATCCACCCAAATGTATACCTTTGTTAATATTTATAGTCCGAACTCTAATCAACCTGTATTTCTAGAAAAGCTTCTGGACAAAGTGGAACCGTTAAAGAAGGGCATCACTGTAATGGGCGGAGATTTCAACTGGGTTCTACATCCTCCGACGGACTCATCTTCGGGATCCGCTAGACTGGCCGGTAAGCTGTATCGAAGGGTGAGACGTACTATGCACGAACACCAGCTGGTTGACGCATGGCGTCTTAAACATCCCACAGACCGTGACTATACTTTCTTCTCGCACCCACATAACACGTATTCGAGACTGGACTATTTCTTCCTTACCCATAACCATTTGCCCTTGATTTCAGAGGTAACTATAGGCCAGATCACATGGTCAGATCACGCGCCGGTGTACCTGACGCTCTCTATTTCTAAGACAGTTAAGAGACCTTTCACCTGGAGACTAAACGAACTCCTAATTCAAGAAGCGCATAACAAGACAATGATAGAAGAGGCCATCACGGATTATGTCCAAACCAACGACACACCCGACATTTCGAAGATTTCCTTATGGGAAGCTCATAAATGCGTTATACGGGGTAAGCTTATTCAAATGGGTGCGGTTAGAAAGCGAGAAAAAATTGCCCATAGGGACTCGCTCCTAGAAAAAATAAAGACACTTGAAACGAGTCACAAATCAGACCTGGATCCCTCTGTTATGATAGAACTGACAGAAACCAGGAAGGCCTTAAATCAACTAATGTCAGATAAAATTAAATATGACCTCCGTAGATGTCAGAACCAATTTTATCAGTGGGGAGATAAGCCAGGGAAACTTCTGGCCCGTGCTTTGCGCAAACAGAGAGCTCAACTATATGTTCCCCAGATCAAGACAGACGCAGGGTCCACACTAGTTCACACTTCTGATATCGCTGGGGCGTTCCGGGACTATTACACCAAGCTTTATAATCTGTTTGACACATCCAACACATCTAGCCTCCCGACTAAACAGACCCGCATAGCAGAATACCTTGAACGCATAGATTTTCCCACGCTAGATGAGGACTCTGTACAATTGTTAGAAGAACCCTTTACGACTGAGGAACTAGAGGAGGCGATTAAGACGACGCCATCAGGGAAGAGCCCGGGGCCGGACGGTTTTACCACTCTTTACTACAAAACTTTCAAAACACAATTAGTACCTCTTTTGCTCCAGGCTTTTAACTCTGTCTCTGCCCAGAAACACTTCTCCCCTCAAACACTAGCTGCCCAGATTACTGTATTGCCAAAAGAAGGGAAAGATCCAGCTTCATGTGCTAGTTATAGACCCATCTCTCTACTTAATGGGGACATTAAACTTTACGCTAAACTGATTGCAAATAGATTGAAACCATATCTGACCCAAATCATTCATTCTGATCAGGTGGGGTTTGTCCCGGGAAGGGAGGCAAGGGACAATACCACAAAGATAATTAATTTGGTACAATACGCTCACACCGCCAACATCCCTACGGTTTTACTATCCACAGACGCCGAAAAGGCGTTTGATAGAGTGGACTGGGAATTTATGAGGGGGGTCCTTAGTCACTTGGGTTTAGGTCCATTGAGTATGGCCCGAATAGAGGCTTTATATATGAAACCAACGGCAAGAGTCCGGGTTAACGGGGAACTATCAGAACCCATTGTAATATCCAACGGTACCAGACAGGGATGCCCCTTGTCTCCGTTGATCTTTATCTTGTGTATGGAAGCATTAGCTCGATCCATCCGGGCAAACTCTGATATTTCTGGTCTACGGTTAGAAGACAAAAGCTTTAAATTGGCGCTTTTCGCAGATGACCTCCTGGCAATCCTCACTAATCCTGTGGTCTCAATTCCTAACTTAGTGTCAGAATTTCAGCAGTTTGGCGAGCTGTCTGGCTTTAAAATAAACTACTCAAAATCGGTAGCACTCAACATCTCTGCGCCCGAGACAGTGGTTGAAGGCCTGAAGCCAGCATTCTCATTCACGTGGCATCCCTCACGACTTAAATATCTGGGGGTGTTTATCAATAAGGATAACAAAAAGATTTTTGAGGACAATTTTATCCCCATCACCAATACAATTAGTAGAGACCTGAAAAACTGGTGTCCAAAAGGCTTTTCTCTGATAGGCAGAGTCAACGTGGTCAAGATGAATGTATTACCACGGATTCTCTACTTGCTCCAAACTCTCCCTATATACCTTCCCACATCCTGGTTCAAGACGCTACATAAAGCAGTTAGGGATTTTGTATGGAATGGGAGGCGCCCACGTTTTAAACATGACATTTTATATATGCGGAAACACGCTGGGGGGCTACAATTACCCAACTTCGCGTTATACTACGATGCGGTCATACTAAATAGAGTGGTGGACTGGACAAGGCAGAGACTGGACAAACAATGGGTCTGGATAGAGAGTTACGTCGCAGGCAAGGCCCTTAAGTTCTCACCATGGCTACACTCACTCCCTAAAATCATCCACCCGACTGTTTCGCCAACCCTAGCTAGATGGGCCAAATTACGCGCGGCTCCTCATATTTCCTCACGACACTCGCCTTTGACCCCGATATTTGACAACCCAGAGTTTCCTCCAGGACTTACTAGACAGACATTCAGATGTTGGATTGGGGCAGGACTTCGCAGGGCTGGCCAGCTGGTGGACGCGTCTGGAGTCTTACCCTTCACCACTCTCCAAGCTAAATGGGAACTACCAAATGCGGAGATTTGGCGATATATACAGCTCCGCCATTTTCTGGGGTCTTCGGAGGTCCGAGGGTCGGTGGGGAGGTCGCTTACCCAGTTTGAATCTATATGTACCACTGCATTATATCCTAATCATACTTTGTCTCTCATTTACAGTATTCTCATTGAACATGCTTATAACCAACAACCTACCTTCATTAGGGAGTGGGAAAGGGAGCTGGCTTGCACGATTCCCGAGCAAGATTGGAAAAATATCCTTTTACGCACTCAATCAAGCTCGGTCAGTGTACGGGTGGTGGAGACACAATATAAAATTTTGACTAGGTGGTATAGATGCCCCAACTTGCTGGCTAAGATGGTACCCGGGATGTCAAACTTGTGTTGGCGATGTATGTCAGCACCAGGTACTCCGTTGCATATATGGTGGGAGTGCATAGCTCTTAGAACTTTTTGGGACGCAGTTCTTTTGATTTCAAAAGAAATAATGGGCGTCGAACCGCCTAATTGCCCCAAATACTGGTTATTGAATCTTAATAAATTGACCATCTCAAAATATAAAAAATCAACAATTAAAAACCTCAGCAACGCGGCAAAGGCTGTGATTCCGGTGCACTGGAGATCACAGAATATTCCTACCATCAAAGAATGGTTTGCCCGTCTAGAATCCTACAGAATAATGGATGACATACTCTATTCATCAAGAGACAAATATAGGGAGTATTACTATATATGGTTTAAATGGCTTGAATTTAAGGATTCACCACTATATTCTCAGTGGAATAGGTGAACCCCCCCCCCCCCCCCCTTTTTTCCCCTCTCTCTCATCTCTGATCTATCCCTCCTTCCCTGTCTGCATTCCTCTTGACCTTTCCCCCGTCCTTACATGATGTATTATAGTATACTAAATGGTACTTTGTTTTTTATATACTGGTGCAAAGACACACCTCATTCGTGTAACTGTATCTTTATATGCAATGTTTATTAATGACTTTAATGCATCGTTCAATTCAAAACAGATATATTTGTAAAAGCTGTTTAATTTTCTTTCCAATAAAAAAAGAATTTAAAAAAAAAAAAAAAAAAAAAAAAAAAAAAGAAGCCCACATGTAACACTACTCATGGGGGAAGATGACACTGTGCAAAAAAGGGTTTGCCCAAAAAAGTAGACTACCCCTTTAACAATGTGTTTAAATCTATTTTAAACATCCTCTTAGTTAAAACAACAGACAACAACTTAACCCCTCCATGCCCAACTGTTTCTATTACCCTCTACTCAGCCAATCACTTAACTACACTCCTTCCATTTTTACCTTAATCAGCTAAATTATTTAATGCTTAATTATGTTTTTATCCTTTTGGTGTATCAGTATTTCTAATCTTAAAAGTGCTCAGTGGCTACGGCAGAGGAGTATTACTTTGTGTCTGCAGAGCACACACACACAATCTCACACACAACAGTTAAGCGCACTAACACCCATGACTGTACCATTTAAAAAATATGCACAAAGTATGCACATAGTTAAGGTGTCAGCTACCTAATAACATAATCACAGCTAGATCAGCAGGTACAACAGACCCATCAGTTCAGGTTCAGTTCACTACTTGTTAAGCTGGCAGCAGTTCAAGGTTAGTTTAGCAGTTAAACACCTGGCAGTAGCTGAATGTTAGTGTAGTAGGTGAACAGATGGCAATAGTTCTAGGTTATTTCAATGGTTCTATGTCATCAGAAATGATGTGCACGAACAAAAGTAATATATAAAATGTTGTCCTGATTTCCATCTGATATCTCTTTTCTGGCACTATAGTGCCAATTTTTATTTTCATATATCTTTTCTGGCGAAAGAAACCACCGCACAAAGTGTCTATATCGTCCCTAGAAATTTAGATGAAAGATTAGATTATTACAGCCTGGTGTCCCCCTGAATAACATAGTTCATTATTTTTTGTTCATGATTGGTGGAAAGTGCACAACACAAACCAATGGGAGATGAACTATATGTTATTGGCTGCAAGCACTAAATACTAAGGGCACCATTGAAGATAAATTGTAAATAGAAGCGAAAGGTAATAAAAGAAAATCTGATGTCAACAATCATAGCTGTAAAGCAAAAACAGTAAAGCAAGGCAAATCTTTATCATTCAATGTTATTAGCAGAAGTCCATTTGCGTGCTGTATCTTGCACGAAATAGCTCTGTACATGCCCCAGAATAGGACTTACACCAGTGAATGCAATTGCATACAATACATATCTCAACACAGCTGATACTTACGACTGTCTACGGCTTAAAGATTGGACGGGGGTGGGAAGGGGGCTCCGGGTACTCCGGCTTCCTCCCACACTCCAAAAACATACTGATAGGTTAACTGGCTGCTATTAAATTGCCCTTAGTATCTCTCAGTCTGTGTGTGTGTATGTTAGGGAATTTAGATTGTAAGCTCAAATGGGGCAGGGACTGATGTGAATGAGCTCTCTGTAGAATGCTGCGGAATTAGTGGCGCTATATAAATAAATAGATGATGATGATGACAGATGTAGGCAATGTAAAGTAGAGATGGGCAGCAGGCATGCTAAGCAACAAGCGGCCGATTCAACTTCAGGGTGTTTTTTAAGGATGTGCTTTTTAGTCTTATCATTTTCACCATCTAAAGGGCAGTTACAAGTGCTGACTGATCGTGATGACTACATGTATGTGTGCCACTAGATCGAACAGAACATGTGTTTGCAAATAAGAGAAACTATAAAAATGCATGTTATGTACAGTACGCATTAAGAAAATCCTGATTTATGTATTTAATCTACAAAAAATAATAATTTTGTAAACATATATTTATTAATTTTATAGAATATTTTATTTTACCTGCGTTCTGATGAGACAAATATGCATGTCAGTATCCTGCATGGTTTTCCTTCTGTCTACATACGGCAAGTAACGTATAGCCAGAGCATACTTATACCCAGATTCAAACATATCTAGACACCCGTTTGGATGTGAATACGGGCATACGTGTGTACAAATTACATGCAATTTTATTAAACACAAGTAGTGATCACATTGTGTTTGAAGATGAATCAGGCCCCTGATCTTTATTCAGTCACTGTATCAACTTAAGTTGCAAATAACATAATGTCAAGCAATATCCAGGCCTAAAGCCAACATTAAATACAATTCTTGTATTTCACAGTGATTATCTAGTTTGAACGGACACAATGTTCCTTTTGAAGTAGGCAGTACATTATTTCTTAGCTGGGTCTTACATCTAACCACCATGCCCTTTTCTGTGTCATAGGCCGATCATTGAAAAATATAAAAATCAGGTTTACCCATGGTTTTAGCCAGGGAGTGGTGGTAATTCTTTTAGTGCATAGACAGTGAAAGTTGACTTTTTTCATATGTGCCTAAACTGAGGAAAAATAAACTTATAACTTATAGAGTAAAATAGTGATTAAAGCAAAGCAATAATTGATTACTTGTCCAGCTTTTAGAGTCTTCACTGTAGAGTTTTAACTACAAATTGTAGAACCTGCTCAATCAATATGTCTAATTTAGTAAAATGTTGTCATGTTATGCGCTTCTTGGCAATCAGTAGGTGGCGCTACCTGTCAGCCAGTATATAAATACCTGGCTTCCCTCAAATTTAATGTACATTGTACATGTCTACCACACTTAAAGAAATCCGCTTTCTTTTAAATTAGAGTTTACCCTGCAGTACTAATCTTTTAACACTGCACCGGAGAGTCCATTTAATTTGCAATTTAATTACTCTGTTCTCTGTGTGTTGCACAAATGCTGCATATCTATTTATTACATACCTTTTTATGAGCTCGCTGCTGGAAACTTGTAGGTGCTTAAATTTATTTGAGAATTTAACATCGTATTAAGCAGAATGCTTAGTGAGTTTGCATTGTCCTTATGATGCATTATTAAAACAATACACAGCTTGGATAGCATCCATATACATGGAAAATATGTTTATGTACTAATGAACAAAATGAATTCTAATGAATAGCTTGTCCTAGCTTGCACTGCTCTACCTGCATTACCGCATACTGAACTGTCATTGACTCTGCTTTCATTAATTTTTAAGTTCCAGTAAAACAGGGTTCTTATCTAAATAGCTTTTTGGCTTTAGGAATTAAGTATAACGATCCCTTCTGCAGGATGATATTTATAAGATTAGTTCATATAATTTCTTTTAAAGGTAGCACTAAACTTTAAAGCATAACATTTTTGGCAAGCAAGCCCATATTCCATCTAGAATCGGAAGACATAGTTTTATCCTACTATATAATAAAGACAATGGAACAAGGTATTAGAGCTTGGTGTTGATGAGTATTTTACAGTAGATACTATTAGAATATTACCATGAGGGGTCATTAAACAAAGTGCCCTCAGTACCAATCTAGACCACATAACCACAACTAATGACACATAGTATGATTAAAGATTTCTTCTATTTGCTTGTCTCTGTTTCATTTTTACAACACACAAATGTTTATCACAATCATTTATAAATTCCATTCCTTAACTATTTTTTTTCTACCCCTTCTACCATAAAATTTGCTCCATGCATATGCCATCCTTTCCAAAAATGTAGATTTTCCATCATTACCAGCACCAATATACACTGTCTGGCATTTTTACGCGCAAATAAAAATAATCTTTTAAAATTCCTTAATATAAACTGCTGGCCAAAAGTATGTGGACATCCCCTTATAATTCATGTGTTTTTGTCATTTCAGACACACCCATCACTAATAAGTTCATAAAATCAAGCATACAGCCATGCAAACTCCATAGTCAAACATTAACAGTAGAATGGGACGTACTGAAGAGCTCAGTGACTTTCAATGTGGCACTCTCATAGGATGCCACCTTTACAACAAGTCAGTTTGAAATACATATTGTAAAAATCATCTCTCCTTGGTTACAACACCGCAGAGTTCCAAACTGCCTCTGGAAACAACAACAGTGCAAAAACTGTTCATCTGAAGCTTCATGGATCAGGTTTCCATAGCCAAGCAGCTGCACACAAGCCTAAGATCACCATATCCAATGCCTCTGTCAGGCGCCATCCCCGCTGTTCTCTTCCTGCTCGGGGATGGCCGCCTATCTCTCCTGGCCGGCACTGCTCATCTAGACACACATCCCTGTTGCCAGGCGATGGGGACGCTTCTCTCAGCTGTTGGCGGTCAGTTATGTCACTGACCTCCAGGGAGGACCAATCAGGACAGCCCTACCTCAATTTAAAGCAGACCCTGGCACCATTAGGGTGCCAGAGTATCAGGTCATCCTCCTACTCTAGCGCTTATCAGCTCCAGCTACCCTAACTATACTATTCGGTTCTGACTTAGCTTGAACTTTGACCTCTCCCTCTCTGGACTCTGATTTTGCTACCACATTATCTCTTAGTATATGTTCTTCGGCTCATCTGACCACCCTTTTGGCTTTTGATTCTGTAATTCATTGACAGGCTGGCGTTGATCTTGGACCATCTGACTACTTTCTGTTCACCTCCGCTTCGCTGGTGACCGTCTTGGAGAACCGCAGCCTGCGCGTCCCTTGCAGCTAAGACCAAACCTCCTTGCGGGGGTCCCTGATGAATACCAAGGACGCGTTAGACTGTGCGCCTCAAAGTTCAGTTTCAGAAATACCGGTAAGTGGCCACCATCCAACTTCTGTTTGTGACAGCCAAACATCAACCAGAGTGGTTTAAACCATTAGACTCTGAAACAGTGGAAATGCATGGTGGCGAACCGCGCTTCATCCTAACAGTCTGACAGAAAAATCTGGGTTTGGCGCATTTCAGGAGAACACATCCTACCCAAGCATGCACTGCCAACTGTAAAGTTTGGTGGAAGAGAAATAATGATCTAGGGCTGTTGTTCATGATTTTTGTGGTAATATCCTCTTGCACAATAAAAAATAATCTATCAGAACAGCCTGGTATACAAAAATCATCTCACTCTCATAATAAATTAGCTGGTTCAATTGACTTGTCAAAATAACAATATCTGATACAAGTCAATCAAGAAAATCAATAAAATTATAGTTAGTGTTACAACTTTATGTTATGAATGGCAACATAGCTCCAACAGCATACATTTTGAGCTATCAATCGCAGAAGCTGGCCTAGAAAGAAGCCCAAACATCACCTGCAATTTGACGGCATGGTGGCTTAGTGATTAACACCATTGTCTCACAGCACTAGGGTCATGAGTTTGACTTCCGACCTTGGCCTTATCTGTGTGGAGTTTGGATGTTCTCCCTGTGTTTGCGTGGGTTTCCTTCAGGTGCTCCGGTTTCCTCCCACTCTCCAGAAAAATACTAGTAGGTTAATTGGCTGCTATCAAATTGACTCTAGTCTCTCTATGTCTGTGTGTGTGTGCATATGTTAGGGAATTTAGACTATAAGCTCTATTTGGGGCATGGACTGATGTGAGTGAGTTTTCTGTACAACGGTGCGGAATTAGTGGCGCTATATACATAGATGATGATGATGATGTGATTGTCCAAAAGGCTGGAAAATACATCTGGTGGTTTGGAGGTGAAAATTGCCAGCGATTTGCAGTGGTTAAAATAGCCGCCAAAAAGAACGCAGTTTGATACCTTTCACCATGGGACTAAGAGACTGACTTGCACTCAATGGAAAATATAATAGTTTAGGTGTTGACTAAAATCTGATAAAACCTCACCAGCAAACACAGAATCAAAAGGTTGTGATTACTTCTTAACCTTCTTGTTGTTTAATTTACTGGAATAAATAAATTACCCCTCAAAAAGCAACAGCAGCAACATATATTTATGCTTAGTGTGAATCCAAAAGGTTCAGAGCTTACAAAAGAAAATATCTGATAACAATCATCAGCACTAAACCAAATTGACATTTACAGAGCAGAGCACAGCAGAGAGCTTCTAGCTGACACAAAATTCCCTTTATTGACATGGAAATAAGAGTGTTTACATGAGCTACAGCCAAAACACTGTTCTTGGCAGACAGTGACATAGGATGCTTCAAAATTACACGTATCACATATTTCTTTAATTAAGACTTATTTTTCATTTGCAAAAATAATACTATTTGATATAGACAATGCACTGTTTTATCAAAATGACAGGAGTGACAAGTAGTGAGTGCAATCGCAGACCCAGGGTGTTATTTAGCACAACGTATGTATATGTACGACGTATGCATATGTACAGCAATTAGGTATTTACGCTAATTGTCTAACTTGTTTGATTAATGTAATTTGCTGAATGGCTGCTGTTGGTTACACCCCTCACTAATTCCAATGAAGAGGTTAAACTGAGCTAAGGTTTGTTTAATGGTACAATCCTGATCAAATGTATAAATTACATTCTAGGCTGGTGAATAGCATAGGGATACTTCACTATTGTTTATTTTATAAATTTAATTTATATTAATAATGGATTGCATAGCCATATTCTATATAACTTGGGTAATTTTAAAATAGTATCAAACTACATGGTGTAGAAGGCAAAAAATGGAGATGAGGGGGCAGGGCAGTCAATGAGTGAATGAGCCAGGAATTCCATTGCAAAATTAACAAATTGTATGTAGGTGTGTTTGCCATCACAGTCATCCAGATTCAGTTTGATATGGTCATTAAATCGCTATTTTGCACTGTGTGAAGACTCTGCTCCTTCCAGCATCAAACACTTGGGGTCTATTTATCATGACCCAACGATAATGAAGTCTATAGCCGTGAAGGAAAATCTTCGGCTGCACAATTTACTAATAAAAGTTTATCGGGGGCAGCAGAGTGTTGCTCAGCTCCTAGGCATTAGTTGGCTGAAGCAAAACTTGCATTTAAAGACATTGCCATTTTAAATTTGTCCTACAAAGTTGACGAATATCTGTGACTTGCAAAAACCGCAGTTTAATACACTTATCCCATTATGTTAGTAGTGATCACCATCAATTGGGGAATGCCCTGGCTTGTCAAGCTTTTTCCCAAGGTTTGATACCACTAGTAACAGTGACTGCACAAGGAAAAGGTTGTATACTGAACGCTTGCATACAGATTCTTCCTATCCAGAGGATGTGAGAGCCCCAATGGAGTGCCTAAGGGGCTTGCCAATACAAAGGAAACTAAATGACTGACAGCCAAAGTTGCTGATCATCTTGTTTTTCGAGTTAGAATGGACACTATGCTATATTACAGCACATGGTAGTAAAAATAAATAAAATAATACAAATTTGATATTTTTTTAAAGTGGATTGAGGGAGTCTGACACTAAAGTTTTCAGTTTTACGTGCAAATGGCTGCACTTGGAGCTGAAAGTTTTATAAATGCATTACATAGATTCTTTTGCAGTGATTGGGTACAGCCACAGAATCTCAGTGAAAGAGTGCATAGAAAGGATTAAACGTACAATTCGGAGAGAAAGCATAACTTTATTTGCTGCAGACTACTTTTCTAGGAAAATGTAAAGCTTAAAAGGAAGAAAAAAAATTAAGGGGCCTATTTTTCAAAGTACATTAAAGTCTTATTTAACTTAATGATTTCTTTAGCCATATCTCACTTCGTGAACACCAATTTTATTTGACCTACTTATCTAAGCATGAAAACTACACTTGCCAAGTCAAATAAAATCTTTAAAGTAGAGTGGGCAGGATCGTGTAAAGGACTTAACAACTGCTTCCTTAATGACAATGTTACATTCCAATAAAATATACATATATATATATATATATATATATATATATATATATATATTGCATAATGCTTAAGGGCAAATTGCATCATAGGGTGTTGCAGGGAGGAGAGTAGCATGAAACACAAAAAGTTAACAAAAACACAAAATTAAAGGAAGTGAACATAAAAGTTATAAATAGTAAAAAGATGGAAATAGATGTTATAACATTAATGAAACCAACGGACCCATCTGAGATAATGGTTTGTGCGAGGTCACATTGAATTTGGCATGAAAAGGTAGTGTTAAACTAATTATAAGTATTATTCTAAGGCTGGTAAGAATACAAATTATATGTGCTTCCTTGACTCTTACTGTTTGTGAAACAAGATTTAAAAGTATAATACATTCTAAAAATATGTTTACAATGTTTAATAATTGAAGGTTAAATAAAGTAATTGTGAGTTAAAAGTAAAACCAACTACCGGTAATCTGTTATATTGATAAATAGGACCGCAAATGATGTGCTTATCAACCATCTCTGCACTACTAGCATTAGACAGGACATATTTTACTTATTATGTCTCAACAACATACAGAATGAACAAAAACAATCTTACTTTCCAATACTGTATACCAATTAAATATAATTACTCCCAAATACTTTCACCTTACGCATTTATATGTATCGCAAATTAGATTTAAGTTAACACGTAAATAGTTATTATCTCTTAGGAAATATATTTTTTTAATCAGTATATTTACTGAGTACTATTATATATAAAGTAAATGTCTAAACGTAAACACACACAAGATCACTAAAGGTAGCTAGCGAGTGGCACTGATTTCCCTGGGCTGTGTTGCAGACAAAGAATGTGTACACCACAGTACTGAAATGCCCGCTTCTTCAGATTTAGAGAAACCTTCACTGCTCTGAATCAGTTCTGTCCTAATGTTTCTCCAGGGTTTTTAGCCACCATTCCTGTTATTTGTGGCGCTATAAATTCACATTCCCCACAGAGTCATCTTAAATTAAGGCAAGCCACAAAGGGCGACTAAATTCACAGAAGGGTTTCTGTCCTGCCACCAACTGTAGATTCTATGTCATAAGACACCAAATTAGAACTCAAGAGAAACAAAGTTTACTTTGCAAAATATTATGTCAGGATAATATAATTACCTGAAAAACCAAAGCTCCCATACAATAATATTGATTTATTGTTTGATTAAATTGATTCAAATGGATACAGACAAGAGTGTGTTTTTGAAATGTGTATTGCTGAGTATTTAGATCTTATTACTCTTACATTAGTTATGACCAATGTTCATGCAGTGCTGTATACTGAAAGCAAATTGACATACAATTAAACAGGTATGAAAGTTATACTTACCACTGAGTTGGGTACATATCATCCTGTGGGCACCTGTGACGTTTGCTGGTGGGTTTAAACCAGCAGCTGAATATGTTCAGCTCTTGAGGAAATTAGATAAATTACTGTGAAAGTTGAGCCTATTTTATATTAATAAATCAATAATATAAGCGAGTCAGCTTTTGTACATCTTGTGATATTGGCTTCCAGAATTGAAATGCTCAGCCTTGGCTCTTACCTGAATAAGGACACAAATGCCATTGCTACACTGGTTTAAACCTGCCAATATGGGGTCAAAAACACCAACGGAACAATATGTACCCAACTCAATTGAAGTGACATATAACTTAAATACTTAACTCTACACCTCTGCACTTCAATTTTGTTTTTAGCCATTTTCATTATATTATTCAGTAATATTTTTTTTTGTTTTCATTATATGTCTTATATGATGGGTTGATATAATCTATATGGCCAACAATATATAGTAATATTTCTTCATTATGTCTATATGCACAATTAACTCCTTTTCCACCTCCATTTTTTATTTAGCGTTCATCTCTATGATATCATATTATTTCCTAGAACGCAGTTATGCCATGTGCATAGCAACAATTAACACAGCAAAACGTTCAGTTTATTTATTAATAATTGCTATGCACACTGGTCATTACTTATTAACACTTCTTATGTAGAACCTCAACAATCAATTTAATCTTTGATTTTTATGTTCCAGAGCAGAGTTACAAATCGACGTTCATAGGCTGCAGGATATATTGTATGGAGTGGCCACCACATAATAATCATGTCCTTTAAGATTGATCTATGTGTGATTACCAAGAATATGTGACGCTGTATACCAGAGCTACACATTCAGGCTTTACTTATTCATATTGCCGGCACAATTATTTTGCACCTTTTCATCCCTTATATACAATATTCAGATTGCACTGTGCAATATGCATCATAACCTCTTTACAATTTATGTTGCAATTGAAAAAACTGTCAAAATTCCATCCTGGTTTCTCCAAACAAAATTCAGCAAAATGACATCTAGAATCAGAAGTGTTGCTACAGGCAACATTTCCACTTTTCCTTTTTAGAAGATTTAGTAAATCTACCCCCTGATCTTTTCCAGCTCAGAGCTTTTTGTGAAGTAAAAATAGCTGTGCACCCTCATGCAAAGCAAGGAACACCCCATAAAAATGCACCATCTACCCACTTTTATATCATGTCAATAATCAGCTAGTTTGCTCAAATTAAGTTGATAATTTGCAGTATGGTGACGAAGACATTCTTTAGAATTTTGTACTGTTAATCAGCTATGAGCAGGGCTGTGTTTTTCACGGGCAGAAAATCAGTGAGATGCCCCAATATGCAGAACAGCACTACACAGTGCTGGACGCTGTCACTCTCTGTGAGGAAGGAGGTGGAGCAGGAGAGGAGGACAGGACACGGGCAGGGCTGGTGCAAGGCTTCTCTGCACCTAGGCAAAGTTTCAGTTTACAGCCCTCCGTCCTCCCATTATTCAATTTTCAGCCCCTCACACAATTGACTTTTGTACAATAAAGAAAAATAATTCTTACCGCTTGCTGATTGACTGTTAGGGCTGCATTTCAGATGCACTGATGCATGGTACAGAACGCTGACCAGGCTCCACTCTATGTATATATATATATATACATACAAGTTAACCCGTGCATGATACTCATGCATTCTAGTCAAATCAAGCTACTTAAGGTGTTAAAAAGGTTCTTGTCATGCATTTGGGCCATAGCCCAGGCCTCAACCACCAACCACTCCCCACTGTCACCCCTGGCAACCACCAACCACTCCCAACTGTCAC